>NC_034601.1:66268649-66281480 GCF_900095145.1 Mus pahari
GAGAGAGAGAGAGAGAGAGAGAAGAAGAAGAAGAAGAAGAAGAAGAAGAAGAAGAAGAAGAAGAAGAAGAAGAAGAAGAAGAAGAAGAAGAAGAAGGAGGAGGAGGAGGAGGAGGAGGAAGAGGAGGAGGAGACAGATACAGACAGACAGACACAGACAGACAGAAGCAGAGAGAGAAACATAATCCAGTAAGTGGCAGTTTACATTTAAGATACAGTAATCCTAAAGTTGCATAAAAGGCCATTGCTACCGATGGTTAAACTAATAAGTTGCTGCTCTACTATAATAAATCATTAAGAGGAACTCCCATAACTGAAGTTCAGCCCAGATCTGGAAGTCTCAGTGATAATGGCTCACATAGACTGTGTTATTTTCCCACTACCACACCTTCCTTTCTGTGACTACAAGTAGATCACAAAAAAATTATGAGTGGAAGTAGAAACAACTGCAAGATTATATAAATATGTATGTATATGCATATATGTATATGCATATATGTGTTGTTTTATTTCATTTTAAATGTATGAGGCACAATTCATTATGTTTGTGAATATAATGTCACATAAAAGTTGATATAAGAACAGAACAGCTAAGTACATTCCTTTGCTGAACTGCATTAAGCCTTTATTCAAGTTCTAAATACATTCAACCAAGAGTAAACACACTCACACCAATTTCATGTCTCACTAAAACAGCAGACAAGTGTTAACAATCTTCAGCACAAATGAGGAAATCGTCACATTAGGAGTCCTTCATCCTAAGAAAGATTCAGTGATTGGGCATGCAAATTATTTTCCTTTTCAAGGATATAGATTAAATTCTTTTGGTAGGTTGTGTTAATTGTTTTTGAAAGTTTCATTTTTTATAAGTAGAAACTGAATACTGATAAAATTTTATAATAAACTGCCATTCATAAGCCACATTAAGGAAAACGCCCAGCTATATTGTGTTTCAGTCTACCCAACTGTAAGTGTCCTCAAAATGTCATCAACAATAAAGTATAAAAGGCTTCACATCTCCTCATTAAACAGCCTCCCCGAGGCACTGGGATGAAAACACAAATTGCCTCCTTCCTAAAACAGCTCTTAGGAACTCAGACATAGATGGCATTTTTACTAAATGTGAAAGTTTATATTTTGAGTCCTGTTTGTGTTATAATCAGTACCGGAGGCAGAACCAAAGAAACATCATAGGCAATTTCCATATTAATGGATTTAATATTTTCCTGTCATACACTACAAGTCTAGTGAAAATTTTAAATCTAAGTAGAGAATGAGTATTTTGGATGCCCTGGAGCTGTTTGTCAGATTCAACAGATGACTTAATTTTTGGAACACAAGGCAAAGTTCTTGACCCTGAGCATCACAATCAACCTCACATAAGTTCCCCCGAATTATCCCAACTCACCAAAATCATACACATAGAATTATCCCAACTCACCAAAATCATACACATAGAATTATCCCAACTCACCAAAATCATACANCCCAACTCACCAAAATCATACACATAGAATTATCCCAACTCACCAAAATCATACACATAGAATTATCCCAACTCACCAAAATCATACACATAGAAGTAACACTTAGTGGCCTGAGCAGGTTGTAGTCACATGTTCGCATGTGTGTGCATGTGTGTTTGTATTAAGTAAAGAAATAGATACCACGAATTAGGTAGGGAACAAGGTAGAGACCATAAGGAGGGATTAGAGGAAGGAAAGAGATAGGAGCAAAATCCATTAATATGGAAATTGCCTATGATGTTTCTTTGGTTCTGACCCCGGTACTGATTATAACACAAACCGGACTCAAAATGATTGTAATTTCGAAAAGCTAAAACACTTTCTTATATGGGTTGATCATCTAATCAAATATTGATAAATATATTCAGTGAGGTTTTTACATTTTATGAGCATTTAGATTTGTTTACCCATTGGGGGAAAAACACTGATCAGTTTACCAAATAATCCAAAGAGACAGAAGCATTTTCTTTGAACAGTAAAATATAAAATATGTGTTTTTATGGACAGCATTTCAACACCTGCATTGAATTTCCATTCTTTAGCTTCCATCCTGAGTTCTCTACTCAAAAGTAATCTTTGGAAAACCCCAAATGTGCCCTGATACATCTACATTTGTTCATTGTTTAGATAGACTGGCTATTCAAGTATAAATATGACCCTAAATATCACACTAAGTTATTGTTAGGTAAAATATATAAGATGTTCTAACTCTCTGATATGGGTTAGACCACAAATAACAATTAACAGTACTCGGTGTTATGCTTTATTACTGGTCTTTGAATTGAAGAAGCAGAGCTAATAGCTTAATTTGCATTAGGTGTTTTAAAAACTTTGCAAACATGGCAGAGTTATTGAAAAAAAATTGCATTTGTTTAATGGTAAGTTCATACTTTTGGCCTCCTTAGTGTCTATTGTCTCTATTAATTGGGAATAAGGTCTTGACTTTAAAACTCTGGGTGCTGAATAAGAAAATAGTTTATTATACAGTGCAGGAAAGGTCCATGTGTACTAGATGCTGTTGCTTCCCTCAATCAACACTAAACCTACCGACAGATCTAATAAGCTTGATGCCATCACTGCACAACACCAAGCTTTATATCCTCTTGAGCACTTAGCTAGACTGTAGAAGTTACATGCAAGTATGTCTCTAAGGCTTTCAGAGTCCGTGCTATGAAAGAAGCAGAGCTAGAAAGCATAACTAAGCCAGGTCAGTAGCAAAACTGGTGAAGAAGGCATAACATTGCCATTACAGTGAGCTTTCTTTTGGCAGTTGCTTTTCATGATTCTTCTAGCCAGGAAAATGCCAATGGTTTACACATGCCACAGAATCCCTAGTGTAAAGGGATTCTAAAGAATAAGATTAAGTATTACTCCATTGGTCTGGTCCTGACAAGAAGAATATGTATGTGGTCATTTGAAAAGCAATATTCCCCATAGGTTCATGTATTTACTTAGCCATCAGGGAATGGTTTTACTTGAGTAGGATGAGGAGGTGCAACCTTGTTGGAGGATGTGTCAGTGGAGTTGGGCTTTGAGCTTTCCAAAGCCCAATCTAGACCCAGTGTCTTTTTTTCTCTTCTTGCTGCCTGCAGACCAGATGAAGAATTTTTAGTGACTTCTCCAGCAACATATTGGCCTGAAGGCCTTCATACTTTCTACCATGATGATTATAGATTAAACCTTTGAAGGTGTAAACAAGAGCCAATCATTTTATAAGAGTTTTATAAGAGTTGCTTTGGAAGAAGAGTAAGATAATGTGCTGTGTATTGCTATGAAGTAAGTAGAACTTAAATTCTTCAGGATTCCAGAAATAGCAGTAGATATTCCAAAAGCTTTACATATTCTCACATCAATAGATATATTGGTTCAAATTATTTTCACCCTTAAAAGAAACATACTGTAAGGCTATTGGCATCAGGTCATTAAGGAGTGGGGAGACAGTACTGCCAATCTATCTAGGCACTAACATGTATGTCTTAGGGAATAGTAAGATCAACACACACCAGAGACCAACACAGCTTCGGGATTTTAGCTGGTTTGACAAGAGACGGGGAGGGAAAGAAAAAATGTAAAGAGTGGAATTCCGCCATTGTTCTTCCAGCTCCTGCCAAACTCTCACAGATTTCAGCAGTTTATGAAAACAGTATTTTGTGTTTTCAAATATGCGCTTAAATTTTTCACGGGATGTATCAGATGGGGATGCGTTCTTGTCATTTTTGGAAAATGTGGAACACACAGGCATGCCAAGACTAAGCGCAGCATGTGGGAATAACACTTTACATGTTATTTTTATGCCACTTTCTAGGTTTTATTTTCCCTTCCAAAAGTTCAAGTGTTGTGAAATATTAACAGGGACAATGCTGTGTTAAAAGGTTTTAAACTATGTATCTATCTCCTTTCTTGCAGCAAGGTACCTTGTTACATTTTTAGCATATGCCATTATTATGAATGTTAGCCCATAGCCATTACTATAAATTAAATAGCAGATCAATCGTCACATAATAGCACAGCAAAGGGATATAGAAAAATAATGAAATGCTGGCAGGTGATCTATATAAGAGCTCTAGATTAAAACTTTACATTGGGACAGAGTCTGGCAGTCAATAAATTCTGGCTCATGAGAAGTATATTCTGGAATATTATCTTGTACATTGTTGCCACGGTTTTCAAAAAATTTACATAGAAAAATGTATTCTGTGTGTTAAAATATTAATTCCCTTCAGATTGTAGCCTGAATTTTACCAGTAAACTTAATGGTGCAGTTGGCTAATTCCTCAGCCTAATACGTGACTATAATAGCCTAGTATGAGACCTGTTACAAGTGTATCAGAGAAGAAAATGCTTGTCACAGTTTTGGCTGGGACAAGGAAGTATGGAAGGCAGAGAAGTTTGGAAGCAGCTAGAAAGGAGGAGCCTGGGGTGGATGCAGCAGGAGTACTGTCAAGCTTTTACACTCTTGCACAGTGCTTAGAGAAAGCTGCTTAGGGATACTTCATGTCTCGGTGTGCATCTGAAACTTGGAGATGTGGATTCTGCATGACCTCGTCTAACTATGAGTTTCCTTTCTTTGTGTATTATTTGAGGCATTTCTTTCCCTTCCCTTTCTTGCCTGGGCAGATAGAGAACACTTATTCTTCCTTTTCATCGCCCTGCATCCTGCCTTGAAGCACATGCTTTTAAACTACAGAACAAGGTTGTAGTCACGAGGATCTGAAATAAGGAAAAATCTCACCCTCGATGTCTTTGCATATCTACTTCTGTTTTCTTCTATCTCAAGTATATTACCTCCAGAGGGTACAAATTTCCCTCTCTGCCTGATCTAGGGAATCATACATGGAACACAACATATTTGTGGGTGTGGTCAAGTAAAGAAAAGGTGTTCTCTTGCAAACACTAATCCAGAACACAGGGAGTAGTCTCAAAGCTCTGTTATGACAAGAAGAGGGATGGATGTTTTATAGTACTACTTATAGGACATTCAGCAATGTTATTTATCAACCTGGCCTTGGAGTGCTCACTAGGGACTCTCAGCTTTTGTCAATTTCTGCCATGTGTCAACACAACTGGATTCCCTCAAGTTTCTTATGGAACAATGCTTTTATGGAATAATATCTTCTATGACTGGCGTATGCATAGGCTTCTAGAGCAGCATTCAGTTGTACATTCTGAACACCTTGTATTCTCGTTCTTTGTAGCAAAAGTGTATTGTACTGGATTCATTAAAACAAAGGTTTAATGTCAGGTCTTGGGAAAAAATAGTATGGAATACATGGAATCAGAATTCATGTAGAGGAGGAATTTGAGAAGAGTCTATGAAGCAGGGGGAACAGTAGATGAGGGTGTGTCCTCAGTACTGCCAGGGAGACTTTGCAGGAATTAGCTTGTGTTATGTTAGTTTTTTTTACCCCAAAGAAGCTCTGCTAAGTAAGTAAGCTGTTTGAAGCTGCTTTCTCAGAGGGATTATCTCCTTCAATCTGTTTTAATCACAACTAAATGCTTTCAATTGGTGTATGCTGAGAAAGAATTAGAATGTCAAAGTTCCCCTAGATCTTTGTGATTTGGTAGGGAAAGAAATGAAAGACACATACATAAGAAAGCCTTTGAGAGACTGAATTTTTGCCTGAAATTGTTTGCATTCATTATGCAATATAAAGGGTGTGCGTCTTCAATCTTCCCACATAGTATCAGTGCATTATGAAATTCGAAAGTGGATATTCTTTAGAGTGTTCAGGTGAGTCTGGGAGTAAAGGAAAAATCAGTATTCTTACATGAAGATCAGCACACTTAAACATATTGTAATATAGATTGATGGTGTGGACTTTACTATGAAAGTCAAACAATTTTTTCCTTTGAATGCTTCAGAGGTTCCTTATTTCTATTGTTTTTTTTAAAAATCAGTCCTCAAATAATTACTACTTTATTTACTAATATACTAATTACTACTTTATCTACTAATATACCAATTTTCAATGTGTTCTCTACGAACATACTACTTTAAGTATCACGACCAGAGAACTGGTCAGTAACCAATCCTATTTACGCTATTATTGTCCCAATTAAAGCCATACTGGCTCAAAAAAAAAAATTACTAGGATGATAAAGTAAATTCCACCAGTCATACAGTATTGTTGGATCGTCCAAGCTCTTAATTGGTATCTTCTTCCCCCATTTTCTTGAATTAAAGCCAAGAAAAAAAAAAAAAAATCAGTAGCATTCCAGGGAAAGAATTTGATCAACTTAGAATCTTTACTTTCATGAAAAGGAATACAAGGACTGCTAAGGACCTTCAAACCACATTGCCTGCACCTGAATCCCAGGTCACACCTCTTCCAAGAATACAATCTGCTAAATCAAATAAGCATCAGAGACTATTTCTCTGATGGCTGTTGCAAAGGTTGGGCGATTGTACTGCTTAATGAGTGTCACCAGCATTCATCCTGTTCTGGGTGATGCCTCATTTGATGTGGATCAAATTTTAAACAAAGGCCACAAAGTCACAAACAAAGCAAAAAAAAAAATTTTTTTTTTCCAAATTTTTAATTATCTCCAAACCCAATTCTGAACCTTTGGTTGCTATTTTATAGACATCAATAGATTCACATTTTGCCCAAGATGTAGTCCTATCAAATATTTTTATGCTGACATCAGTTGCCTCCTGACAGCTCCAAGACAAGAAATAACAAGCAGTCACTGACAGCAGTCCTAAATCACGCCCAGGGCCTCCATTGCACCAGACAGCAGCAGCTTGTTACTGCTAAGGAAATGTCAGTCCAGTCAAAGTGTGGCAGGGTTGTCAAGTCCCCTGTTGACTCTGCCCAGTGTAACTAACACACTATAAGGTAGCATCCATAAAGATGGTGTTAACTTTGCCCCACCCCTCAAGCATAACAGCAGAAGCAGCTCACAGGGTTCAATAAGTTGTGTGACTTCCCCCATCACAGAGATTTCTGCCTCCAGTAGACAGAGGCATTTCCTCTTCTTTGTCTCTGGTATGATTTAGGATCAGGGAATGCCTGCTCACCCTCTGAGTGATCTGTGTATTTCTATAGGGACATATGTCATTTGACACGATAACTGACTTTAAGCTATACTCAAGAAGTGTTGCACATGAACACCTTTTGTAAACACATTTGATTATACAGGTGCGATTCGTCTTGACATCACACCTGAACCTGAATACCCTTCTCAGCAATGACTCAGGTGGTCTGATTCCCATCATAAACACAATAGTTTTGCTGTGTCATATATCCCTTGCTTTTGATGTGGTGTCTTGATGCCTTGGTCGAATTTCATGTTCTTTGTCTTTTGGCTTCGTTTGTTTTGTTTTGTTTGTTTTTCACTTGGGAAGAGGAAATATCACCTTAAAAACTCTTCCAACAGATTGACCTGCTGGCAAGTTTATGGGGCGTTTTCTTGATTGATGATTGATGTTTGATGTCCTAGGGCCCACCTTACAGGGGAGGAGCCACTCTTGAGAAGTGTTCAAGTTAAAGGACTTTTGTTTCAACTTTTTGAAGAGCTGGCTTACTTCTGAGCTTTCATAATCGTACATGTACACACAAACACACACACAAACACACACATACATGTACACACAAACACACACACACAGACACACACAGACATACACACACATAGACAAAGAGACAGAGAGACAGAGACAGAGTCAGAGAATCAAATAAAACGTGTTGCCAGTCAATTAAGGGAGTCAATCAATAGTATTGTGAAATCACCAATGGAGGGTCCGCCTTTTAAGTTCGTGCCTGAACATACTTCATCTTATCATAGCACTCAGATCCTTCCTGTGTTGACACTGATAGACAACACTTGTGTCTTTCTCCTGAAGCCAGTATTGGAGTAAGGACTGGGGTGTGTAGTCTACAACGTCTCATTAATCTCAAGTCTCACTTCAGAGCGAATTGTGAGTCCCTCACACCCTGTTCACACACCAGTCTCAAAGGAACACTTACAGCTGTGCTATAAATCAACATGAATATATAGCAACAGAAATGAACATATGGGTTATATTTCCTTGAAATTACACATGGTTATAAAAATTGACCCCCCCCCCAAAAAAAAAAAAACCCAGGACTTGGAAAAACATGTTTGGGATTTGATCGAAGAAAAATATTTTAAAGTATCTCAAGCTGTTTGGCAAAGCTTAAGGGATACCAAGTGATTCCCAAGCCCACTCAGTACTCTGTCTGCGACAGGAGCTTTCCTAAGTATGAAAGTGTGTGTGTGTGTGTGTGTGTGTGTGTGTGTGTGTGTGTGTGTGAAAAGAAACTATAAATCTTCACTGCTTTAGCTCTGTAAACTAGTATAATTCAACTGTACATACTTACTTCATGAGACTAAAAAAAGCCAACATTATTTAGCAATAACATTCTTAATCAAACGGCACCATTTTATTTTTTTTCTGAGCAAAGCGATTCCTTCCAATAAATAGTTTTGAAGAAGGCCAAGATACAGTGGGAATATGGTACTCTACTAATCTGGAGGATTGTTTCACGTTTGCTCAGAGAGCTTGAGAAGGCAATGACTGAGACAGACTTCATTTCCACTTGGGAGAGCAGGTGTGGAAGGGGAGCGTCCTGAGGGTGTGGTCAAGGAAGAAGTGTTCTTCTGCTCATGTGTATATCTGGAGTAGCTAGCAAAGCTGGAGCACGTGACTGTAGCGGTGCGGTGCGTGGGGAGGGAAACCGGGAGTGACATCCAGGGCAGGAAATATGCTTAAGGATATGAGGAATAAACTACCATTTGATGTAAGTAGCTATACTTGTATAGCTATAGCTACAAATACATGTTTACTATAAGAAAAAGCTTTTGTAAGCATTAAGCATACTGTATGTATCAACTACGTTACACCTTTACATTGATAACTAGATGTGACTTATAATAAACATATTTGAGGTTCTATAGTATTCAAATTTAAAAATACCTGAAATGTACATTGAATACAGCCAACCTCTAGAGAAGCACATGTTGAATTATCTTGCTATAAATGTAATCTAAAATAGTCTCCTTCACAATGATTGCCAGGTTGGGGAAGGGGAGAGAGAAACCAGAGACCTTTGCTCATGGGTTAAAAAAAAAAAGATAAATTATAAATGATCTATTACATAAAAAGGTTACTGTAGTCAATAACACTGTATTATATGTTTTAAAACATTTAAAAAATTTTAAACTTACAACAAAGAACTGATCATTGATAAAATAGGTACTAATAACTTGATTTGATCTTTTTATGCTACTTGGATGTATTATATCCCCCATAAAACATACAATTGTTTTTTATCAATTAATATGAAAAAAGTAAAAATATTTCTCTTTTTGTAATTTTAAAAATATTTTTCAAATTATGTGTATAAATGTTTGTATTGTATTGAAGGTTCACTATATGCATGCTCTGTGCCCACAGTGAACAGAAGAGCATGTCAGATCTCCTGGAATGGAAATTACAAATAGGTGTGATTTACCATGTGTGTGCTGAGAACAGAATCCCTGTGCTTTAAAGACCGATAAGTGCTTTTAACCACTGAGCCATCTCCAGCTTCTCCTTTCATCGTGTGTGTGTGTGTGTGTGTGTGTGTGTGTGTGTGTGTTATTTTAAAAACTATGATGGTTAATATGCTGCTTCTATGTTTGTTCTTGGAGTTCCATGACTCATTCCAGTGACTATAACATAAAATTTAGATGCATATACTCACACACAAACATACATACACAAATAGTGTATGTATGCCTAAAAATATGACTTTCAGTCTATAAGGGAAGTACTCATTTTAACCACTAGAGGCATGATACTTTTAAATTCAACAAAGAAGAAAAATCTTCAGGTTTATGATTCAGGTCATATCTCTTGTCCTGATAGGCATCTGGTCAAAACACTAGTCAAGGCCCTCCATGAACAACGAATATAATGACAACATTTAATTAAACAAGAGTCCTCTTTTTTCTTTAAGAGCTCCAAACAAAGTCTTCCCCCAATAACTGGCAGCTGTAATTTGTGCCCCTCTAGAGGCAGAAGGAAATCTATAAATTGCCTTGAGAATAGAGATCAAGAGGCAAAAACAGAAGCCACTCACCAAAGTGCAGTGTTATCCCTTTACCATCTGTCACAATTGCTGCCATTCCCCAAAGGCCCTGCTTAAAATTGAGAGGAGTGAGTCACTGAGAACTGGAAAGGGGGTAAGAGTTCTGAATTACACTGAAATATTAAAACTCGACTATTTGGGTTCTAGAGGTCAAGTTGGAGAAGTTGTTCAGAATAAGCATATGACATGATTAGAGAGGAGAAAAAGGAGAATGGATTTGAAATATGTCTGTGGACATAAGTTTTATAGAAGTTGGTGAGGTGTATTGACGTGCATTACCTTGTGTTGTGAAGTTAAGACTCACAACCACACTTTAAGAATTATTACACTATCAGTTGTGAAGTAAATCGTTGGCCTGTGATAGCTCTTGGGACTTGGAGCTTATAATCATCTAGTAAATACCGCACATCTTGGATACTGGGCTTAAGCACTTTATTTTTCTTGTATTATTAACTTAGTAATTGATTTTCTGAAGTAGTTGTAACCACTTTTTGTTTTTAAATTGAGAATTGTCAGTTTTAAATATATAGACTACTTTGCTTAAATGAAGGGGTCCAGTTTTGAATCTAATTTAGTTTTATATTCACTAATTGTTTTTCTTATTTACTATAGAGGTAAGATCTCATTTTGGAGGATACTCTGCAATGGGACTTATATATCCTTGCTGAACTCATGGCAATTCTCCTGCTTCAGGCTCCTGAAAACAAAAGATACAAGCATGAACATCCAGTAACAGGCTTTAGTTTTGCATTAGAATGTACAATTTTAATGCATCGATCTAATAGCTATAACTCTGGTGTGTTGATAAAACTAAAAAATATATAAGTAAACAAGTTCTTTATGTGTAATATAAATAATTGTGAGATTGGCCTTTTAGGTAGATGTGGTTGATATATCTCTGTTCTTTGTATATTTCCTTTTTACCAACCAAACCTAGACTGAGAATATATGGTTAAAATAAACCACAAACTACAAGGTACAGCATTCCACTAAATATGGAACCTTGTGACAAAACACCAAGCAAAAAAATTACAAAATGGAAATCTGTTTATTTTTTTTTTAAGAGGGGACAAAGTAGCAGCCCCACTCTCTGTCCTTTATCCATTACTCTTCCACTCTTCCCTCTCCCTCTGTCTCTGGTGTGTGTGTATGGACATGTATCTATGAATATGTGTGCTTGTGTGGGCTCTACAGACACACATGCCTGAGAACAAAGGCCAGGGAAAATTATCAGGTGTCCTACTCCACAACCATCTGTTTCATTGTTTTGAAACATGGCTTCTCACTGAACCTTGAGTTTACTGTTTTCTCAGCTTGCCTGGGTCGAGCAAGACATACCAGTCCTGTTGTCTCAGTGCCCCCCTGCACAGCACCACAGTTACAGGCATCCATGTCTACATTTAGGTTTGCATTGGCATGCCAGGGGTCAAAACTAAGAGACTCATACTTGCAAAGCCAGTGCTTTTATCAGTAACTGAACCACCTTCCCAGCATCATATGTTACTTTTACCTTTTTTATTATTTTATGAATCAGATGCTGTCCAAACATTCTTTAAAAACAGGGAGAGAATTATGAGAGGAATGGCAAGGAAAGTATTGTAAACTCTGAATACATAAATCCATGATCTGTATATGACATTTGCTAGACGTAAGTAGAATCTTTAATTGATATCAATCCTGTTATATAAAATGTATTTGAGGGGACTTGAAGATATAAATTCAAAGCCAAGGTTAGCTCTAAATTTTATTATTTGATTTGATTAAGCATCTAAAAGATAGGACAAAATGTACAAATCAGCTTCTCAAGCTTGTACTCTTGAGTCCAGCACTATGAAATTTGATTAAGTGAAGCCCTGGGTTGTTGGAATTCACCCCAGAAAGCTACCCTACCCGCAGACCCTTCCATTCAAGTACCTGAGCAACCTGATCAGATCAACCAATGGAGTCAGAATTACAAAGTTTAATTCCCATTGAAAATCATGTTCTGGTTTAGAGACAGCCAGGCTCACCCCATTTCTCTGCATGCAGTTATGTTCACAGCAGTCTGTAAATAAGGCCTTTGTGTGCTCAACATGTGTTTTATTAGTTTAGGAAAGGTGGATTTGGTTTACTCCATTCCACGCAGGAGACACTGAGTGAGCGTCAGGAATCACACTAATGCACCCCAGAACACTTCTATCCCACACCGTCTTATCATTATTCAGAATAACCAGAAAAATCCAAACCATCAAATTGGCCAACCTGATGACTATAAAGTTTCCAAGTTGATTCAGTTAAAAAGTTTTGTGAGAGAGAAAAAAATCACTACTGATATTTAATACAAAATATACTCCTACATTGGCTTGTTTTTAATAAAACAAACCCCAGGCACATTCCTTACAGCCATGTTATGCAATAGCCTTGCTCCCAAAGTATAAAAAACAAAGTGGAAAAATCTTTTCTGTTTCTGCCCTCCTACCCTTAGTAGCTTCATGGATGACCACTTTTTGAGACCACTTTTTTTTTTCTTTTAATTATTTTATTAGATATTTTCTTCATTTACATTTCAAATGCTATCCCGAATGATCCCTATACCCTCCCCCACCCTGCTCCCCTACCCACCCATTCCCCCTTCTTGGCCCTGGTGTTCCCCTCTATGGGGCTTATAAAGTTTGCGAGACCAAGGGGCCTCTCTTCCCAATGATGGCTGAATATGCCATCTTCTGCTAC
>NC_034601.1:66281980-66350922 GCF_900095145.1 Mus pahari
TGGGTTATCTCACTAAGGATGATATCCTCCAGATATATCCATTTGGCCAAGAATTTCATAAATTCATTGTTTTTAATAGCTGAGTAGTATTCCATTGTGTAAATGTACCACATTTTCTGTATCCTTTTTTTTATGTGAAAGAGATTATTATTATTATTTTTAATTTCCTATCAAGCTTGTGATTTCAGGATTCTGTGGTTTACTGTCTATCCTGTCTAAGCTTTGTAAAATGAAGGACTGAAGGGTGCATCTTTCCATCTCTAAGAGTCATCAGTAAATCTCCCCCAAACTCCTTCCTGTCAGGGACAGACAGGTTAAGTCTTATTCCTGTTGAACTGGTGTATATTACTAACCTAGGCTATTAACTAAGTATTCACCAGTGTGTTTTGACCAGAGGCAAGGCATCTGAAGACAAAAAGACATCAGTACAACATGAAAGTGAGCTCTGTTTAAAAGAAGTGGGGATGACGAGAGGTGCCATTTTTAAAAGGCCAGTATATAAATTATAGGAACAAATCATCATATCCAATAAGCAAGGTGGGGGAAATGTGTCTATGCTTGGACCTTAATTCATAGTTGCTGTCTTTATAATCATTATCATTGCTGAAGAACTGTGGTTACCCCTCCCTTGAAGCATTGCTAGGTCAAACTTGGCCTTTGGATTTTCAGAGGCCAGGTGATCATGTAGTACCCTGTGTTCTGTGGGATAGTCTGTGTCAGTGAATATATTTCCTCTTGGAGGCTATGCATGGGAATCAGCTGTCATGGAGCAGACATAACAGTGGTGGCCCATAGAATATCTAGCCCACAGCCATGATAACTAAGCAAAGCAAGGTAGGGGATGTGTAATGGGAAAGTTACTCATAGAAGGAGTGAGTAACAGTCTCATTTGGATTCCTTGTGCTCCTTTCTCCATCAGACGCTTCTGGTCTTGGGGTGATACAGTAGATAAGAGGTGGAAGGGTAGACTTAGGATGGGATATCAGAGTTGTAGCTTTCCTGTCCCATCAAAGGTAAGTGGGACAACTCTTAAAGTAACTCCAACAAACTTACTTGTTCACTGAGGTGGTTGGATTTTAATAAAGTCATTTCTTTGATCTGTACATGTTAATCTTTCTAAATTGGTGTTTTCTTCAAATATCCCCAGAAAAGGTAATATAATGATTTGTCCGGTGCTATTATAGGCTTACAGATTTATGCTTATGTGCCAGCCTCTGAGATCTCCTTTCTTTCTGTTACTATCCTTAGATTCATGTTCCTTCATGTTGGGTTTCACACAAAAGTCCTTCCTCATGAGAGAACAATACCTTGGTATGATGTCAATAAGTCTAGAGTCTATCAACAGATCATCATTTTTCTTCATTTTTAAGCCTAAATATCTAGCAAACGCTGAAATGGTGTGCAGACATTATCTACACCAGTGTTTCTCAACCTTCCTAATATGATCACCTCCTAATGTCCCTCGCGACCTGGTGACTTTCAACCATTAAAATTAGTTTTGTTGCTATGTTATAACTGAAAATTTGGCACTGTAATGATTCATAATGTAAGTATCTGACACAGGACATCTGAAAAGCAACCTCAAAGGAGCCAGGCCCACAGGCTGAGAACCACTGCTAAGCCAAAATCGTTGACGAAATAAAAATTTGTGCTTGAAGTAATACGTACATATTACGTCCACCTGTCATTTCTGTGTTTCTTTGGCCTTCCTAGGATGGGGTGGAAGAGGGTTCATCATTTTCCCAGAAGAGGCACTTTCTCCTTTGACTAACAGCTGTTGGTTTCAATTAGATATTTTTCATTTTCAGATGAAGATAAGCCTTTTACTGTCAGCGGTGAAATTAAGCATGACTCTGAAAGCCATTGGGCAAGGTAGATAAATGTCAGAGATTTATAGATTTGATGATAATTAAGATTTCTGAATTAAAAACAATGTGCGTGCTGACTGATTTAAATGTGTAACTTCACATTTGATTCTGCTGTGCATTTTTTTTTTTTAAATGCAAGTGTGAAATGGAGGAAGGAACATTTGTTTCCCTTTCCTCAAGGTAGACTTTTTTTTATCACCAACTTTGCAAAACTGATGATTCTTTCACTAAAGACACTGAAGGTGTAAGCTAAAAAAAAGTATGCAATCACTCAAATTCTCAGCTTGGACAAGAATTGTAAGCTCTTTTATGCCCAGAAAAGTAAACACAATGATGAATTATCTGACTGCTTAAATCATACTCATTGAAAATTCTTAGACCAATTTCTTCTATACTTTACAATATATTACTACTTCTATATTTGTATAGCAAAAAGAAACAAGCAAAAAGCTCAGAAAACAAAACAAATAAACAAACCACCCTGGTATATATTTTTTTCCCCTGGGATAGAGGCAAGGACTAAAGTTTCTCCCCATTCAAAGACATCTGTAGACTTGGATTGATAATACCTTTCAAAATCATACAGGTAAAGTTCACCATTTGCGAAGCACATATGTGTAAGAGGATACATGATAGAGATCAAAACATAGTTGAGCCAATAATTAGTTAGTTGTTTAAAAATATAATGTCCCTATGTGATAACAATGTGTCCAATAAATATAACATTCCATCCCAAGTTTTTTCTTGTTGAGAGATGAAAATTGTATCTAAAAAGTGTGCCTTCCTTTCCTCTACATGAGTAATTGCCCAAGAAGGAATAGACATTTGCAAATTCATAAGTTTTCTCATCATACACTATGACAGTGGATGTTTGTAGCAATTAATTGTAAAAGCAAAATAGTTTGTGGTCTAAGTTCAGTCTGTTCTATCATCAAACAGAACACAAGCTCTGAGGAGTTGAGACATTGAATGGTTTTGTTGTAGCAAGATGCAAGAAGTCCCAATTCCTGTAGCCAATAGTGATGGCCATGATCTTTGCTGTGTGGTGGTTTTCATTGAGTGCCAAAGCATTTGATGAATGATAAATGATCAAATGCCTTCAAATTGTAGGAAGTTTAATCTTAAGAGCACTCGTGATTCCTACCCTATCCCCTAACCCAGTGGAATGGTGAGGAGTAGGTGTCTAGCTATGAGGAACTCATTGGCTGAACAGTTCTAATTTGCCCAGAACTGACAGTTATCCATCCTCCTTTTGTAGTTGCCCAAGTACTGGAGTTACAGTTGTAAATCAACACATCTATTGGTTATGATTTTTGTTGATATCATAGATGAGTTAAGAGCAAACAGTAGAACTCAATTTACTAAGCCCCATGTATTTCTCTTTGATTGTGATGAAAATACAGTTGTATAAAAGCTAGATTCTCGTTTGTGAACTGACTAATCATTTTAAAGAGATGATCAAAGTTAATACCCAAGTAGTAACATCACTGGGATAATTCTCTGGCTGAGCAGTAGCTTTTGGAAACACCAGACACATCAGATTGGTGATGCCTTTATTCCACCCAAAAGACAAACTTACAAATAGTAATTGTATTAATCATAAATCAGTAAATCAATGAATACACATATTAGGGTGGATCATTCATAATGCCCATCGATTTTTTAATGCATCTTAAATTCTATTCTGATTAAATAAATTAGATGAATCAGAAAATGAATTTAAGTCTATCCACAAAAATTTCATAATAAAATGTAGAGTGAATGGTTTCTACTATGACAATTCAATTCATTCATCAGAAGACATCTGATTACTCATGAGTGCTTCTATTACATTAGCTTCTTCAGTCATGAGAGAAACTACACAGACCTAATCCATTATGGGTGGGGCTTTCTATTTTTCTCCTTATTTTGAAGCTCACCACTTCTAAGTACATTGAGTCTTTTATTTAAATGGGATATTGAGATGGTAAATACAGTTCATAAATTATTATTTATACAAAGGAATTGGTTATTCTGAAACACGGAGCTGACCTCTTTTGTGAAACAAGATAGTATGCAACTTATATAATATTGAAATTTTAGGACATATTGATTGGAAAGATATACATAATGTAGGATACATTTGGAAATTAATATTTCAATGAATTTTATTAAATTCACAATATACTATTTTTCTATAGAGAAAAATTAGAATTTATAAGTATATCAGACTCATGAGAAATCCATTATATTCTCTTTAGAAATTTCATATTCTAAATAGAACAAGGGTTTTTTGGGTTGGTTATTTGTTTTTTGTTTTTTTTTTCTGTTTTTGTTTTTTTTTCTGTTGTTATTGTCTCTATATCAGTTCTCCAGACACAAAATAGATTTATTTCTAGTAAAAACAATTTGAAAAAATTGTTATCTCAGTATTTCATATGTTACCACCAGCTCATAATGTTTGACCTTAATAGAGTTTGTTTTAAATCTGGTATTTGTCTCTGTTTGTTTATTTTGTTTGTTTGTTGTTGTTACCTTCTCTCTCTCTCTCTCTCTCTCTCTCTCTCTCTCTCTCTCTCCCTCCCTCCCTCCCTCCTTCCTTCCTTCCTTCCTTCCTTTTTTCTTTCTTCTTTTTTTCTTTCCTGGTGTCATGGATTAAATGCAGGGTCTTGTGTTTGGTAAAGTGGTCTTTTGCTAAACCTGAGCAATATCTTCAGCTTTGTGTTCATTAAGATTGAGTCTTGCTTAGTTCAGCATGGCCTTGTACCTATAGTATAGCCCTGTGTGGGTGTATCCTCAAATCCCCCAATTTCATCTTCCTAATTGCTCGGACTTTAGGAATGCATCACAATGGCTGGCTGATCTGAATTAGAGGTTCTCAGGTTGTACATTTTGATTTAATGTCACTAATGTCAGATTACACCATCCTAAAGGCAGATTAATTAATTAGTTTTAGAAGGACTTGGGGTTTGACTTTATATGGATATCAGATTAGGTGTGTGATCCATTGAGACAATTTAAGGTAAGTAAAAATTCCGTGTCTCAGTTACTTGAAATTTAGGAAAAGCTACCTTCCCTAAATGAAGAATACCTAAATATCCAATATTTAGAACAGTACTAACTAGTATTTAGAAGATAATTTAAAATCTTAAGAACTAATGCTAATACCAGCACTCGGGAGGCAGAGGCAGGCAGATTTCGGAGTTCGAGACCAGCCTGGTCTACAAAGTGAGTTTCAGGACAGCCAAGGATATACAGAGAAACCCTGTCTCAAAAAATTAACAACAACAACAAAAAAGAATAGTGCTAAAATATAACCTCGCCATTTTCATATACTCAAAAACTGTCACCAGAGGTTTTTGTTTTTGCTTTGTTTTTCTTTTTTCATTAAAGACTGAAGGAAATCACTTTCGCCACTAACTTCCTCTAAGCTTCAGTGAGTCTTCAGAAATCAGTCATTTTCCTGTTGAGACTTCAGTAAAACTACGGACCCAAACGTGCTCATTGCGTGCGTAGCGGTTGATTGCTTCTGAATTGAAGCCAGTGTCTGTAGAGATGAGAAAATTTGTCTTTTATATTTGCAAAGTATGTGGTGGCCTTAGGTATTTGGAGGAGGAAACAAAATGTATTGGTTCAGAGCCTCAGTTGAGAGCAAAAAATTTAGCAGGGGGGCTCTTTGATAACTGATCACATTTAATGGTAATGCTTGCTCCTGTTGGACTCAGTGGTGCTAACCTTTTGTCACTCTCCAGTGGCTCCTGCTGATTGACAGGCAGTCTCTCAGTGAACATGAAGACACACTGCAGTCTGGAGAAGTTCTTTTCTGAACTCTATGTTAAATCACAAAAACCTTAAAAAAAAAAAAAAAACCCAAACAAACAAACAAAAAAGCCAACTTAAAAAAGAAACTTCCAGCCCCATTTTCTTCTAATCCACACCACATTTTGCATTTAGTAAGGATTCCATAAATTTGTTTTGAGGATGGATAAATAAGTACAGCCACTGCATTCGTGTGAATAATGAATATGTAAATGTGTGGCTTAACACTTGTAAAGCCTCCATGAGAGCATTGTGAAATCCATAAGAAAGACAATTACATTTTGGTCTTTTGTACCAGGTCTCACATCAAATTGTTGTTGCTTAGTCAAAAGACAAAACAAAACAAAAAACAAACAATATCATATTATATTCATAGTATACAGTTGCATAAATAATGTCTTTCTTTTGGATGGAAGTCTAACCTTCTCCATACCATTTTATTTACTTGCTTTCCAAAGAGTGAGGAGTGAGGTGATTTTCATAAGAGAAGATATAGAATAATATGGTCTACTGGTAAACTTGTGGTTGAATTCATTATTATCATATTACCAATCATTATATATATATATATATATATATATATATATATATATATATATATATATTCAATTTACTTTAGAGTATATTTAAAAGCTATTTTTTTAAAATGACTTTGTTTACACTCTATTTTTATATGACACATGGGTTTTTATTGTTAGCATGCAAGTAAAAGAATGTTATAGAATATCCTGATTATTTGCTCAAACACCACTTCCATACCTTGTGAATCTAATCTTACTTCAACAACAACAACAAAAAAAATTGCTGATATTAGATATGTACCTAAAAAAATCATCACAAGCAAAAAGCCACATTCACAGGCACACACGCATGCATACACACACACACACACACACACACACACACACACACACACTCACACACATCCTCATGCTGATATTCATATTTCATATGATAGGCACTGCAAAGCTTCAGTTTTGGAACATGATTTTAACATAAAAGCTTTACTAGTGATCTTTACAACTCAAAGTGGAATGTTGGTTTTGTTGTTATTTCCTCTACTTTTGTTTCAGTTTTTGAACATTTGGCAAAAGATACAAGAGGAGCTAAACTTGGATCACACACATTATTCTGTAAGGTTAGAAGGTTCTTTCCTTTACCAGCTTTAAGTGGATATTTTCCATAGGACCCTGGGCAGAATCTCAGATTTCAATGTACAATTGGAAGATACAAGGGAAGACAGACAATAGCTCCGCCTCATCTAATTCACTCTTGTGTCTGTTTTACATCCACCTGAGAGCAGAATCTCCAGTTCTTTCAGGTTATGGGATGGCTGTGCATAGCATATTCTAGGAGTTAGTGCGTAGGGAACTTACAGCTTTATAGTCTCACACTAACCAGCACTCCTCCTCCCAGAGTGAGTTAGCAGGAAATCAAGAAAAGAGTGCTACCAAAAGAACAATAGAAATCTCTTCCTTTGTCTTTACGATGGATGTAAGTACAGCATTTTAGAAATCCATATTAGCAATGTGGTGTTTTAGAAACATGGAAAATTTAAGATTGTTTATGGTTTAAAATTATGCTAACAACAAAACAATGCCAAAGTGTAGTCATCTATTCTTATCGAACTACTTTTAAAATGTCAGTGTGGTTAGATTAACTCATTGCTGAAGACAGCCTGCCAATAAACTACTGAAGGGTCAGAGAGCTCCAAAGGTAGATCCTGAAGCAGCAGTTACGACGTCTGAGAAAAAAAATAATGTAATATATAGAACTACATGTAATCACTGGGGTGTGGAATACTGCTACTTTACACATACATTTAACCTAAGCACAGTTTACCTATGTATCTTCTTTGTGTGCGACACATTATAAACCAATTTCCCCCTCTCAAAGAGCAGCCTTCTGAGCACCATACAGACACACAAACTGAATTTATCACACTGTTATTCGACAAGCAAGCATCAGATATTCTGAAGCAAATAAAGTGAAAATGGTTCTTCCAATTGAAGGGCCATAAAACACTTATTAAAGATAAAAGCTGGTTATTTAGCCATATTGAACTTGGTGAGTTCCAGTATGTTCAAGAGAATGAAATAGAAATTTTAGTGATGGGAAATCCTCCTTTTCCCCTCTCCACAGTATAATAACCTTTTAAATCTTGTTTGACATTTGTGAGTAGAGTGAGATAACAGCTCTGGAAAGCCTATGTGGTAATGTGTGCGTGTGTGTGTGTGTGTGTGTGTGTGTGTGTGTGTGTGTGTGTGTGTGTGTGCGTGTGTGCGTGTGTGTGCGCGTGTGCATGTGCGTATGTGTGCGTGTGTGTGTGTGTGTGTGTGTGTGTGTTTATGATATATATCCCTTTCTGGAGCAGAAATATCACTGTTGTGTCTAACTGCTTGCACTTCATGGCGCTGGCAGGGTCCCAAGAGACTTATTTGGCTCTGCCTTTCCCAAGTAACTGGTTGCTAATGTTCCTTATTAAGAGGAACTCAGAAGTATGCCTTGAGGCGGTGGCCACAAGGCTCGAGGTACTACCACCAGCCAACCTTCTGCTCTGATGCATTGTTCTCACTATTAAATATGCACATGGATTGTATAAAGCAGGTTCTTTGTGCTTCAGAATAACAAAATGATAACTATGTTTGCTTGGCTCCAATTGCTAATCTGACAGGCTCCATCTGGTGCGCAGGACCTTTATCTTCTCATCACCTGGACTCTCTATGGAAAGTGGACACTGGTGGCATATGTCTGTGGCCAGCCTTTGTGCTTAATAAGGTAGAATTTGTATACACAGAAACTCTGATGACACCAAACAACTGGCTTTCCTGATGTCAGATTAAAACTGTGCTGGGAAAACCATTTTCTGTTTCTTAGAAGCAGAGCCCCAAGTTAAAACTTCTTACAAAAGGCCAGTTGAAATTGAGTTCTAAGAAACTTATTGAGAGTGAAGTGCCGTGTTAGTGACTGCAGACAAATGTCTGAAATACACACATATCTCTAACACATCTTTGTGTGTCAGTGAGAAATTGTGTTTGTGTGTGCATCTGTGTGCATGCACACACAGAAAGACTTTACATGTGTATACGTAAACACAGATATACACATCAATATATGGGGTGAGCACACATACACACACCTACACACACACACACACACACACACACAGAGACACACACACATTTCTCGAATGAGAATAGAAACAGGGTCTCACCATGTAGCTCAGTCTGTCTTGTCATTTGCTATTTAGCACAGGCTGGCCAGAACCTCACAATAATCCTTTTGCCTCAGGTTGCTATGTGGTAGAATTAGAGACATACACTACTAACTATATCCTGCTCTGTAGACATGAATTAGGAATATTTTACCTAAATAAGGAATGTACATTTTAACATGATTATAAATATGTTTTTGTGTGTGTTCTGTGTGTATGATAATTGTTATCATCAAATTAATTAACAAAACCACTGCTACTCATCCTAAATATTGAGAGAAGGTAGAAGCTTTTAGTTATAAGATGTCTAGAATGACTGCCCTTGTAATTCAACCAATTTCTTACATCTCTCTCTTCACCATGTAAACAGTATAAAATCTAGAATTGTAGCCTATATACTAAGTTGACATGGTAGGTTTTTTGTAACATCAGATGCAGGAATAGAATTATATATGTATGTTTGGGTATAAGCATAGAATACTTATATTTCCCATTGGGATATACATGACATACAAAACAATGATTTATTGTGGGACTGCATGCCAACCAATGCCAGGTGTGTCAGATGCCACAAAGATGGTGACGCATGGAGTTGCGAGCCACCTGATATTGGTGCTGCGATCTCATGAGTAGCAAGTGCTCTTAACTGCTGAGCAATCTCTCCTGGTCCAGGATTGCTTAGTTTGCCATTCACACTTTATGAAAGAAAATTCATTCATTTAATTTTTTTTCTTTTTTTTTAGCATTCATTCAAGAAGTCATTTAATGAGTACTTCCAACAGGCAGTATGACCATTCAAGCAGAAAAACATACCAGGAATTAAAATTTCCAGATTAAAACTGCATTAATACAATGTAATCTCTAGAGCACCAGATCTACAAAGACCTTGTCATGGAAGGACGATTGCATGTTCCTGTCTAGAAGCAAATGCTTTTTAAAGGAGGCAGCCAGATGTGTCTTTGCATTTGGTGGGACATTAACCCTTATCAAACCCAATTAGATAAGGGCTATAATTATAAATGATTTCCTCTTTTAAAGAAAGAAATACAGGTGTGTGTGTGTTTTCTATTAGAAGCTGTTAAATTCTGAGCAGTGAAAAGGGACGACATCCCCTTCCCCACTCTGTATTTTACATATAACCTAAAGCCAACTTTATCCTATGAGATTTAAATGCATCTGAGACTTTAGCTGAGAAGTGGGAAATAAATGAGGAAATTTCCTTGGCCATTTTCTGGGTCACTCTCTCAATAAAAAGGTCATAGTCGGCTACTGCTGCTGCATCCCCAGTACACATTTCAGACATATTAATGTATTCTGCCTTTTTATCATGGAGAGGTTATGTGATGCATTTTCCAATGGATACCTGAAAATACGGTTGATTGTAAAATGGCACACAATAATAGAATAAACCAGAACACAGTACAGCAGAGATTTCAATATTTGGTGTTATTGCCTACATTTTGTTCTGAAAATCATTAAGTTTTACACATTGATGGTCTAAAATGTAAATTAAATAAACAGAACTGATTCCATGTTCTTAGCTATTATGAGTCAATAGTGAGTTAGTCATGAATACTGAAATAAAAATACTCAAATCTGATGCTCACATAAACTCAGTAAAAGACGTTAAGGATTAGTCTGAAAATCACTAGTTGAACTAAAATTAGCAGTACACAATTAGCTGAGCCCTGTTCTAAGGAACTTGCATTATTAATTCAGCTTATTTCTAAGTAATTTACATTTTTAATTCAGTTAATTTCTAAAATTATACTACGAAGGAGAGACTACTATTATATTCACTTTATTGATAGGTTAATTGAGAGAAGGGAAGGTCAAGTAACTTGGATGGTGACATGGGCTATGCCACAAAACTGAGCATTTAACTCCTTAGGCATATATCAAATCACCAGTCCAGGTCTCTAGGGAAAGGGATATAATATTACAAGGTTGGGTCCTAAACAAAAAGGAACATATTATTTTATTTCTTATTTGGAGAGCAAGCACGGTGGCTGCATAGGATTTTCAGTTGACTCTCATCTGTGTCAGAAATGAATGGCACACAATACTTACGTTTGTTTGTGCCTGTCTGAATTCAATTATTTACATGTTTTTATAACATGACATCATTAAACGTTTAATAAATGAATGAACTGAAAGTTGAATAACCTGAATTTCTGTATAAGTTTTATATTGTTCTATCATATGGGGAAATACATATGCATACAGTTATGGGAGAACTTTAATGCCCGAGTATACATAAGCTACCATTTAACAGTGATTCAGAATTGTCTTCACTATATTCTACTCAGTGGTGGAAATGCATTCAGCACCAGTCCCTCCCTTGTTGTAGAAATCAGATAAGAATAGCTGTAATAATATTAAGACCTGTCAGTCTTTAGAACTCCTGTGGAAAGAGTAACTGGAATTGTCCTCAGAAATCTATGCCATTCTTTGAAATCACTCACATGTAATGGCAATATTAAAATGTCATTTGTTAGGACCAAGAGGGGGTCTTGCTGTGAGACTGTGTCTTCTAGTAGTATCAGAAGCTACACCTTGGAAGTCTCGCTCACCAACACACTAGCTCACACAGGAGCAGAAGAGGATGACACCAATGAACAGGCTAAACTGGATTATCAAAAGCCTACCAGGCTTCAACCTCACACAAAGAACTTAGTAAGACAGGGAGCAGAAGCGGTGGCCTTCCCAAGGGATAAGAGCACAGCAATTGTTTGTCCACTGCTAAATGATCAGCTCTGAAAACATACATACAAGTTGTATTATATTACAATTGAGAGTATATGTATATATACATATACATACATGCATGAAATAACACATAATGGATATGAGGTTTGGGATTTGGGAGAGATCAGGGAAGATTATATAGCAAAATCTAGAGGGAGGAAAGTGAGGGGAGAAATGTTGTAAATAAATGATGATTTCAAAAATAAAAAAAAAAATTGTACTACTAAAAGAGAAAACCCATGTACTATTCTAATGTAATTTTGAAACATTTTCCCCAACTATCCTATTTTAGCCATATCTACCCCCTACTCTACACTGTGAAGGAACTGGGGAGTACACATTATCTGTAATGTTGAGATTTTAATAAAGAAAGCTAAGGCAAAGTAAATGAAAATTAATGTGATTTATTTCTAATGGAGCATCACAAAAACAAATTTCACATGTCGATGGAAATAGCTCAGTTTATTTTATCACATTTTCCTTCCCTCTTACCAGCAACACTAATTTTTTTTTCTTTCAGCTTTTACTGTCATCAGTTTTGTAACACAACAGAGATTGGACTAAAATTTACCAAAACACACACAAAAATAACCTGCTCAAAATTAGCAGAGAGGACAGATGGGTTGGGCTACTACAGTCATGCACTCTCGGTTGTACTAAGTGAAGTTAGACAATAACATAAATGTGTCTCTGGGTTCCTGTTTAACCATCTACTTAGACCCTAAGCTGTAAGATATTATTGATTGCAATTATGTTAGCTGTAAAGGCTAAATTAACTTTCTTATTTATATATTTTCTTAATCTACCAAAAGCCATTGCAAATGAAAAACAGAAGTCTAGGCAAAAGCTCTAGTTTGAACAGCAGCACCATTAAGTGTTGATTTATCAAGTGTAAAGTTTATGTATTTTGATCAATGTTTTACATTTGACTTGTGAGAGTCAGTGAAACCAAAATGGTTCCCTTTGCATATGCTTCCATGTTCTATATAAACAATGCATGTTATGTATTGCAAATTTGTATATTTTGAGGGAAAAATACTTTTTTACATATAAAGATGTGGTGATTGTTTAGGAAATACTTATATTCTGTATTTACTTTTATGATTTTATTTTTCTTCACATACCCTGGTTCAGAAACCCTGAAACATAGGTTGGTGTCTCCTTCTATATCTCAGCAGGACTAGCCAGGCATTTCTCAGCTCTACCTTCTAACTTGGGTCAAATCCTTTTAAAAACTGTTTTCCTAAGCCCAGTTTGCAGTTAGTCTGACCTTAGATTTGCAGCTCTCATCAGTGTGTCATGCTAAATGTATTAAGTCAAGTTTTTTTAGATTTAATATTTTAAGATACAGGAAGAGTGCATCTTCATGGTTTCCCCTTCAAACACAAGTTATATCCAAACAGTAGTGATCCTCTTTATTTGGTCCTCTCTTGTCTTGTTTTTTTATTTACTTTCTTCATGTTATTCATTACACATATCCTACTTGTCACGGAGGACACAAGACACAAATTATTTGTCCCAGAAAATCTCAATTCCAGCAACTCAAACCTTCTCAAGGATGCAGATAAGTTTCCCATCTACAGACAAAACATGCAGTATTGACTCTTGATAGACTTCTTTGCCCTTTTTGTAGTTAAACTCTCCTCATAATCATATGGTCTTACTTTATGCCAAGCATATGTGCTTTAATGGCATACTCTATTATTTATTACAGATTATTAAACAAATTGAAACATATCAGGGAGGTGTCAGTAAAAGGAGAAACGATTAGGAATTTTCTCACCAGGAAAGGAATGTGAATGTTGAGTGTGAAATTCTAGCAAAACAATTCTGTTCAACTTTTTGCTGATGGCAGTTGCTGTTAAGCAATAGAGACTGTTATGGGACTTAGGTCAACCCTGTACTTAAGGCTAAAATAATCCTTCTCACTCTTTCCCAAGACTGAGTTCTCTACCTTGCCACACCTGTAGTTCAACCTCCTAGTGTCTTGTCCTGCTCTGCTGGCATGATGCCCAATGAGAAGACAGGCTGCTGGAGAGTAAGAAAGTTTGCATATGAGGCTCAGCCTTAAATCCTTTTCCTAGCTTGGCAAATAACTTTATTTCAGCTTTCTTGTTAAAGTTGATGCTTGATTTAGATAATCTAGCGGTCTTTCCAGCATAGAAATCTAATGGATATGAAAAATGAATCTGCTAAATTTTATCTTCAGGAAAACTATTTCATCTTTGTCTGTGACATGGAATTTCCATGGAAATTCTACACCTAGAAGGCCTCATTTCCCTATGGTATGCTTGGATGTTCCTAACATCATTCATTATTTGGTTGAGGAAGCTTTACTGAATAATGACTTACTGCCCTGACTCCTTAGGTAGCTTGTCCATTGACAGACTCATTCATCTGCTATATGCTTTTCAAGTTCCTTGGCAGCCTTCCAGTGCCTCTCCTCATTCTTGCTAACCTCCAAAACTGAGACTCTTCCTGGAACTGTCCATTTCTTCCAGGACATGATCAGGTGTCTTCTTTTCTACCCATGTTCATGGTCTGCTTTCTTCCCTCGTTATTTTGTATAATCTTTTATTGATTTCTCCCTTTGTTTGTTGATTCAATCCTTTGTCTTCCCTGAAATGCTCAGACTTTGAGTGTTTACTGCCGTCTACTAGTAAAGAAGTGTTGAAAAGATGGGTGGGCTGGACACACATGCTGACAGTTACAGACCCTAAAGACAGAAGTGAAATATTCTATAGTCAGATCCTAGATGGCAGACTATTCTAACACTAGATGACAAGACAGGCACTATCGCTCACACACCTCCAAAAGAGGCAGGACATTCCATCATTTTATAACCCTCCTTCAGGAGACAGTTTCTATCAATGAGCACTGCCTGTGTAAAACCCCTTTCTCCTCTGTGAAGTTGATACACTGAGCTTGCTCAATTTAGCACCCCATCCTTTCCAAAAATCTAAGCAGATTGCAGTTTGATCCTAGGATCAATGTCCCCAAATTTAATGGCCTCCTAAGAGCTTTGCCCAGTAGATTAGTGGTTATTAAGGCTCTCTGGACATAAGAGCCACAAATCATGCTTCATTTTCATCCCTAAATTGTGTATTCTTTAGCCTGGATAGTGCTATGCATAAAACATGCAAAACTAATCATATGTAGTTGAGGTGAAAAACCTTGAGAGACTGAGGGACCCAATGGTCCACAGGTTATTTATTTTATTGTATTAAAGGAACAAGCTTAGTCTTTTACATGTCTGCCAACGCATGTAACTCCAGTGTATATGTGGGAGAGGTGTTATTGAAAAACTGGGAGCTTGATCTACTCTTCATTTAGAGGCACATATAGGTCATAACACAAAAATATAGAAGAGAAGTGAACGTTGTTTATATTTTCTACGAAAAAATGACCATGTTGAGTATCCTGTTCACTTAAAGCCCTGAACATCTTCCGGTAATAATAATAATAATAATAATAATAATAATAATAATAATAATATAATTCAGCAAATCCCCAAATCCATTGGAAGCCTCCAGGTACTTTTGTCTCATGTTGCACAGACTTCTTCCCAGCTCCCTTGTATCTTTACTCTAGGGGAGTGGCGACTAACCTTTAGCCTTAGACATGAAAACTCTGTTGTTGATTTTGATAGCAAAATACATATATAATCACTGTCCTGTTTTCGTAAGTTCACTTGTGTAAATTGTTGAGATGCCACTATATCCTATCCTAAATGACTCTATATGGTGTGAAACAGTAGGTTTTCAAATTGTGCTTTTCCCTTGGAAAGGTATCCTTTGACTCCATTTCCAGGGACCAAGGTGACTGCATCCCCTGGGTAGATCTAGAAACTGCACCATAAGTCAATCATCACCCATCTGGCATAGAGTGATAAATGGCTTAGCCCTGGAAAAGAAAGAGATCCCATGCTGATACATGTTTGCTGGGTTTAAGTGAAACTCAAGACACGTAGGGTTCTTGCCATCATATCAAAGATACCAAGAACTTATTGCCCATGACAAAGAACAGAAAGTTCAATAGACCTCATAAATGGATAGGCATCTAACACTGGGATGGAAGGCCCAATATACTCAGATGCCTGATATATGCATTAACGTCCTGGGGCTCATCTTTGGTCCTTACTGTTGATGCAACCCACTCAATTTCTTACCTGTCCATCTATTAAGCCATTTGGTTTGTGCCTGACCCATCATTTCCTACTTCTGACCCACTCCATGCTCCTCACTCTGGTTAGCCTTTCACTTGGCAGATAAACACTTTAGCTTCCATCTCAAGCCTGATGCCAGTATGTGTTCCAGCAGCAGCTCTTTACAAACACTGGTCCTCTTTGTTACCAGTAATACAGGCATTTTCTCAGTCTACCTTGCAAATGTCTTGAGTTCTGCTACAGCTCTTCTGTCTAATTTATGCTCATTCTATACCCATATATGTGCATGTGGACGTATTTGCTATGTGATAAAACAGTTAAAATGACCAACTAAGATCCAAATTGAAAAACAAACAAACAAACAAACAAAAC
Source organism: Mus pahari (assembly GCF_900095145.1). Lineage (NCBI taxonomy): Eukaryota > Metazoa > Chordata > Mammalia > Rodentia > Muridae > Mus > Mus pahari. Next base: position 66,298,146 of record NC_034601.1, read on the forward strand.
TGTATCTGCCTTGGTCAGACAATCAATGTGGGTGATTTTTATGACAAATTGCTGTCACCAAAACTACTAAATCTTGTGGATTTATTGTTATTCAATAAATTCTGACACTGAATGAAGATATAAACATGGTCATTGGTTTCTAGTATAGAGCACTTATTTTAGTTGAGTTTTTTTCCCCTCAGTATTCATTGTGTAAATGAGCTTTTCTTCAACTTATATTGCAATCACATCACATATGTCTACTGACAACCTCCTATCATTAGCTGGCTCATCGCTATATCCTAGTGTTAATTGTATATCAATCTGCAAGGACTGTATTGTCTTCCTCTAACTTCAGCTGTTTGGAAATATAATGGGCTATGATTATGTCTTATTTTTAAGCACACTATCCCTATCCTACTCAGGAAAAAAAAAAAGTAAAGCCGAAAATCAATGATTAGACTCTTCCATTTACAGCATGTATATGTTACATAATGAGGCAACACACAGGTTCATCATGGCGATATAGATAGGTTGAACACTTTGTTGTGAACTTTTTCAGTGATATTACTTAATATATCTGATTGCCTTGGCAAGTGATGTTTCTCTGTGGGAATACCCTACTAATATGCTTCTAAATCCTTGACCCAAGGTCTAATCATTTGCACACATATGCTTGAATAGTCTCCAGTCTCTTCTATTTTCTCAACCACTACAAATTAATGCAAACCACTAATTGTAAAGCACCATAGCACATTCTGTTCTTGCAGTTGTTTAGAAAAGTGTGATTACATTTCTGTTTGGGTACGTTTGTTAAAAAAAAAAAAAAAAAACAACTGCCATGTTGACAATTTCCTCAGCTGTTGGTTCACAAAGGGTGTTAGACCTGTGGGGTGTCACGTGGTTACTAAGAAAGGCAGTACAACAGGCATGTTAATTAGTATTGCATAAGCACAGACATAATGAAGTCTAATTGCTTGGCAGTGGCAGTTACTAGGAGACACAAAACCTACACCAGTCATCCAAATATATGTCCAGAAAAAAAAAAAAAAACAAAACAAAACATCAGAGTTTGTTCCTCTGAATGCACTCTTTTCAGCACACAGCCCTAATATATAGAAATGCTTTACAGATATGAATCTGTCAGTACTTACTCTTTATCAACACCACCATGCCTTCATTCCTGTCCATTACCATCATCCTTTCCACATACATTTTTACTAACAACTGTTTCTCTGATTCTTATAATCTTGACTAGTTCACTCAATTTCTCAAAGCAATTTTCTGCTCGGTCAGTTCTGTAGTCTGTATTTGATCTTATAAAAAGGGAAAGAGCGAAATTCTTCACTACCCATGACACATAAAACAGGCTTTTCTACAGAACAGATTCCAAAGGCAAACAAACAAACATAGAAAAAAAACAAAACAAAACAGGCAAACAAGGAGTAAGAATAGTTTTTCATGAGCTTTGATTACTGTAAACTGAGATGGTCACCTTTAATCACCCTAAAAGTCATGGGCCTCATTCAGTCAGTATCTAATATCTAAAATCCAGTTCTACATATAATGTTGTTGATCTTGATGGTGATGAGTATGTATTTATCTTTTTTTTTTTTTTTGAGTTCTGTGCATGCTGATGCTGTTTGAATTCATTCTCTTAAAACAATGATCATCACTTATCTTAAATAATACTCTATGGATAGTCCTTCTGTGGATTTAAAATCTAAAAATGAAAATAAAGATAAGTAAGAAATCAGATGCCATCAGTGGCCTTAATTGCAGTGGTTGTTAGAAACAGAGTGGTTGTTTAACAGAGTGGTTAAAGAAAGCAGAGAGCATTAGAACCTATAAAAATTTCCAAGTACTTAAAATCTACCCGAGTCCATAATGCTGGCTTATGCCACCGCACGGGTGATTTCTCACAATTTATCCTTACACAGGGAACAATTTGAAATGTGGTGATCTGGAGATGTGTAAGGAATTTTTTGCTCCGATATTTCCTGAAGGAGAACAAAGTACTTATTCTTTAATTTATAGGGTTAGTATCCTTCAAAAATTATTTAAGTATTTTTCTCAATGTACGAGACAAAAGGAGAGGTCACATCATAAATATTACAAATATGTAAAGGTAGATATCAGCTTGAAGGAATAATCCCAGCCGTTCAGTGAGAAACCTGCAAAAGATAGCAAATCTTAAAAGAATCATTGATTTTCAGAAAATTTAAAAAGGACGCAGCAATTCCATTGAAAGGACACTAGTCTGTAATGGGAGCCCATATGTACATGCAAGCACATACACACAAGTGAGTGTGTGTGTGTGTGTGTGTGTGTGTGTGTGTGTGTGTGTGTGTGTTTAAGCTAGCACGTGCACTGCTGAGTGTGTATAATCCTACTTAACAAATTCTCCTGGGTTTACTAAAGAGCAGAAGGGATTGTATGATGGATCAATTTTATAAAACAATGGCTTATGAACTACAGATGTAATGCTTTTGCACTCTGTCTAATAAGCAGAGGGATTTGTCAGATAGAGCCTTCTTTTCAAGGGGAGCCTAAGCGGATGGCAGCCTCTACTTTTAATCTCTTTAGAATTTCAAGTTGTCTTTCACGTGTTCAAAGGAATCAAGAGGAAAGCCATTTGTTCTGACATCTTAGCAGCATTTTATTCAACATAGGTCAAATCCAAAGTTCTGAAATACAATGTATCCAATCCCCAGGCCAAAATGCAGCAAACACATGGGCACACACACACAGAAATGGGAATGTTTTGCATATTTTTCAAATATTTTAAGAACAACAGACTAAATATTTATTCAGTACAATTATGAGAAGAATAAAGAAAGCCACAACAGACAAACCAAAAAAGGGTTTTTAGTATAGACCAAAAAGTAAATACGTTTTTTAAAAAAATCTTCCTTGATGCTACAAAAATGATTTAAAAATTAGTCCATCATGAGGCGATATCCTTTACAGTGTTTGGAAAGCTATTTAGAAAAAGAGGCTGTTTCATGCTTTCCTTTCTCTTCTACTGTGACTTCATTTAATATTTCTCATCCACTTTATTATTCAACATGGAAATATTTAGGATGTATGGCTAGTGTTAAAAAAAATAGAGAACATTGATGACAAGCCACCATTTTGCACAGTACAAAGATATATATATATATCTTTTGATCCTTGTACTACATAGCACATGATACAAAAACTAAACTGAAGTAAATAAATATGATATAATTTATTTTTAAAATTTAAATGGAATTACATGTCCCCTTTTCTTTCTTCTTCCTAGACTTTCTCACATTCGTTTCTGCTCTCTCTCAAATGCTAAAGAAACTACCTGTTCCTTTAATTATTGTTACACACACACACACACACACACACACACACACAAATCCACACTATACATATGAGTGCCCAGGCACATGTACATGTGTATGTACATGAATATGTGTATGCGTACTCCTAAACACAATATAACCTGCTTAGTCTGCTTAGTGTCACTTGTACCTCCATGATTTCCGGGCGAGCATTTGGTACTGAATAACAAATCTGGAGCATCTTTCCTGGGGAAACCTATTTCTCCTGTTTTCAGCATTCCTTTCTTGCTCGTAGGTAGTGTTTTGATTTGGCCTGAGGCACCGTATTTGATAATAAGTTTATTTCGCTAAGCCAGCTTTTGGCATGTGCTCATTCTGCTTGTAAGGTATTCAGGAAACCACTGATGCACAGGTGCAGGTCATATAGAGCTCTGTGAACTTGCAGGGCAATAAGTGCCTCTAATATTATAGATATGATCTGTGTGTCCTAGGATGGTAAACATTGTTTAAACATTCTGGAAAGACATTCTATAAACACGAAAATAGAAGTTTTTTTAAATTAAAAATTACTTCTTAAAGACAATCAACTCCCTGAAAAGCTGTCAAAGCAAGTTCTCCATATTTATTAAAGAATACATTTATAGATGCATGCAAATGTGTCTATAGGGTTAGAGTCAATTGCATATTACTGTGGAGATGTGACTTTAATTTCAAGAGTGAGGTGTATGAGTGAGGGAGGAGAGATTTTATTATGATTATAAGAGCAAGGTACACGGTTGAAATAATTTGATTTTTCTTATTTTATTTTGTTTTCTCTGCCTTTTCCTTCCACTGAAGTATTTTGCATCTCTCTGTGTGGATATGTTTTCTGTGTCTCTGTCTCTGTCTCTCTGTCTCTCTCTCTCTCTCTCTCTCTCTCTCTCTCTCTCTCTCTCTCTCTCCCCATGTCTCTCTGTCTCTCACACTCTCTCTCTCTCTCTGTGTATGTTAAGATTACATGAATTTGTATGTGGTGTCAGAATTGACATCGGGTATTTGCCTGAATTATTTTCCAGTTTGTTAATTAATTGTTTATTTATTTTGATAAAGGATCTCAGGACACCTCCATCTAGCAGCTAGACTCTTGCTGATTTAACTAAACTAACTAGCCAGCAAGACCCAAGGGTTTATCAGCATCAATGGACTTAAGGGACACATGGTGAAACCTAACCCTATTGGTGTGTGCTAGAGAGCCAATACAAAACGTCATGCTTAGGTGGCAAACCTTGTGTTGGTGAGTGATCTCCCCATCCCGTTCTAGTCATTTTTAGTTAAGTACTCAGGTGAGTAAAGATAGGCAAAGTGAAGAGTGACATGTAGCCCACCTTACAAGCAGATCTCTAGTGTCATGGGCTCCCTGCACTAACATTTATGTTTTTCTTGCTCTTCTCATAGTCAGTAGTAAGTCCACCCCAAGAGATAACTACTTTTGTGTGTGTGTGTGTGTGTGTGTGTGTGTGTGTGTGTGTGTGTGTGTATGTATATATGGGATGCCTCTATTCTGCTCTCTAGTCACTGCACCTGGAAGAGCCATCCACGATGGGACAAAGAGGAGTAATTCTGAGACATGAAGCCTGAGTAATTCCACATTCCTATGAACTAAATTAGAAGCATCAAAGTGAAGTAATGTTAATATTGTATGAAAACTTTTGTCTTATATACTTTCAATTTTTCCCACTCTATTTAATTGGCCTCTTAAAATTATTAAGTTGTAGAATCATCTAGAGTATATAAAATAAAGGTACTTGCAAAAGATAGACGAATGTATATGAAACAGAACATATATGGATCTTGAAGACTGCATGCATGCATGAGAACTAGCTATTCTACAGTGGTGACACGGATATCAAATGAAAATACAGAACTCAGCCTGAATTGGATGAAAATTTCAAGTGAAGATAAATTTCCTTGACAAAAAGACAACCCCAAACTTGTTGATTTCAAACTGGTTACGCATATGGAACAAACCATACTCAAGGACTTGAAAAAAAAAGTCAGTATTCAGAAAACTCTTACCATGAGTGAAGGCTAAATATTCCTTATTATTGGGGGCAGCCAGGTAAGTACAAAAGTGGCAATTGAATGCAGCAAAATTACAATATTTGCAGACTGTGGCTCCATGTAAATGCAACTTCCATCATTTTATAGATTAGTTGATGGTTATATTTTCATTTTAGAGACAAAGACGTGCTTTTGCTAGCATTTTTGAATATAAGAAGCTTTGAAGGGTGCAGACGTCACTCAGCCTTTTCTCAGAAGCAAACTTATTTTTAAAACAAACATCCTCAAAGGCTTCGATATCCCATTCAGCAATCCATCTGCTCCAGTGTAAGTGCTGTAGAGTGCAGGTGGCCTGTGATGCTGTGTGAGAGCAGCTAATGAAGTTTGGAATTTTGCTTGCTCTTTCATGCTCTGCTACATGGTGGTGGGGGTATCTTCTTTAATTCTCTTGCTACAGTATACATAATTAGATATCTTCATATGCCTTTTCATTCTCTCTCTCTCTCTCTCTCTCTCTCTCTCTCTCTATATATATATATATATATATATATATATATATATATATATATATACACATACACACAGATACACACAGATACATACACACACACACACATATAATAGATGATTTTCTGGTTGTTCAAGATAAAGCTCAAAATTCACAAGTGATTTTTGAGCAGAGAAAAATAAATTAATATAAATTAGACATATGAATACTACTTTAAAACTGAAAATTATATTTAAAAAACCTTCCAACCTGCCCTAATTATAATATAAAAACCTTGAGTGTAAAGCAACAACTTAAAAAAAAAAAAAAGAAAGCTTCCTCACTGTAACATAATCGCAAGTCTCCACTTACTAGATATTTATTGTTTTATTTAACATTTTCCGGAGCTTTTCGTTGGATAGTGAAAGTCGTTTTTAATAATTAAATGGCATTTCATAGGCATTTATAAATTAATTGCTATCTAGGTTTCCAATATTTCTGATTATCAGATCATAATTTAAGATTCAGAATTACGCTGATCAAATTGCACTATAATAAAGTATTGGATTAAAGTTTGTAACTTTTCCAGCACTGATATGTGATACTTTTTCTAAGTGCATTTTGGATTTTCTTATTTGCCACTAAGGATACGTACATAAAGAATGGCTGTTTCCAGAAAATGCTCATATTTTGTTTTCATAGTCTTTCAATCAAAGTTTGCAAGGCTAAACCACAGAAATTTGTTATCATTAACAATTTCTATTTTTAATAAGAATTAGGAGATCCTGGGGAAAGTCAGAGCAAAAAGTATATAATCTGTCACTCAAGCAACTTACTTAAATTTTCTATCCATTGTACTTACTAATTAGCAAACAAGTTTATTACAGTCTATAAAACATTAGATGTTATTAAAATTCATGATATCATGGATTAACTAAGTTATATAAAATTAATTTAACAAAAAATAGTTTTAAAAATAACTGGAGATAATGAATGTTTGTCTTTAAAATTGTACAAAATGCAAATAGGTTTACTCCTAAAATGATTTTGAGTAGTATTTTAGATTTGTGCTTATTCATGCAAAGAAAATATTAATATAAAGGCTTAGAAAATGTATTAGCTTTCCAGAAGCTTACTGTATTCAAATCAGAAAAATTATACTAAAATAAAATATGACAAAGTATTTTTCTCTTGTTTATACAAAAGTATGGTTTTTCTGAGACATCAAATATTGAAGATAACTAATGCAGTAAGATTGGAAATTATTCAGTTCACCAAACTAAAGTAGCAAATAAGTCTAATATTGGTAACATAAGCCACAAGTTAGAGATTGTCACTTACCCACTGATACTGAAAATATTTATTTAGGAAACTGAATAACTGTAATTGTCTTCAGGGAGGGTTGACTACACAGCCAGGAGACGACTCACTGATTTTTCTCATCAACTAGAAACTGTAAGCATAGATTAAGGGCTACTCTGACATCTGCTAATCCAGCCATCAGCCTTTCTGACAATTTATAATCTCAGTGTTCCACTTGAACTCCTCACCAGCACAAAATACTTTATGCTTTTGCATATAGTTTGTCCCATGTCTCTGATATTATCAACTGTGCTCCACTCTGTCTAATATCCAGCAGTTATGTCTGGAGTATTTGTAAACAATATTGGGCACCAGTCTTTTTAATGCATGATTGCTTTCTTTATCCAATTAATTGTTCTTTGTTTTGTTTTGTTTTGTTTCGTTTTGTTTTTAATTTTGAGCAGAGTGAATGTAGATTTCTTAAGGAAATATAAGAGAAAAACCCTTAGAGAATGGGAGGGAATCCTAAGCAGAAATACTTTAAAAACTCTATTCAGTTGTATTTGAGCCAAACAATTGTCAATAAATAAAAAAAAAAAAAGACAGACAGAGAGACAGACTGACAGACACAGATTGAAAAACAGAAAGATATAAAGTAAAAGGAATATGAAAAACACTAAGTTTTTAAATTAAAACCTGACAAGGATGAGGGCCAACTGTGGTAAACACAAAACCATAGGATTTGAGAGGATATTCATTATCTTCCTTTACAGGATATGGTTTTTCACTATTGTGAAAAATATCTACCGTCGGTTTTGAACTATATGTCTGATTATTCCTTTTGTCTCTTCGATGAGTCTCGAGTTAGTGCTTCATTAGATGAAGAGACCTATTCTCTCCGATACAAATCAAGCCAAACACTCTGTTCTCAGATGCTTTTTGGATATGATAAGTTGATAAAACAATGAGATGTCTGGTTTCTCTATGTGGAAAGACAGCCATTCAAAGCTTTATCTGCTATGGGTTTTGATTAACTAGGACCTGTAGACAGCTGTTTGGTAGGGACTGAAACCAACTAGAAAGAAAGTAAGAATTCAGCAATGAAGAACACCAGGTTACCTGAGTAAGTCGATTAAAGGTCATATAGCTGAAGAATTGTTCATGCAAATATTTGGATGATGGTTAAGAAACATTATATCATCGTGCATCAAAATAATGAATCAGATGAAAATTAGAACTCATGACAAGTGAGAGCCTATGTGCCATATGGGAGGATGCCCTTAAAGGCTTGAGATTATATGTGGTAATTAACTAAGATGTTGTTAACACACACACACACACACACACACACACACACACACAGACACAGAGAGAGAGAGAAGAGAGAAGAGCGAAGAGAGAAGAGCAAAGAGAGAAGAGCAAAGAGCGAAGAGATCTGGCTATAACTAGGTTAGACCATTATGTCTTCAATGTTTACATGTTAATAGATGTGTATGCTCGAATTCTGAAATAATCATTTTGAACACACCCCACAAGTTAAGCAGAATTTTCTACTATGCATATTCAAAATATCTTTTTAAATGCTAATTTGCTAATTACAAACTTTTCTCAAGCTTAAGGAAGCTCATAGGCTTCATTTGAATCATTTGCATAAATTGCTTCTCATATAGGCACTGCCATCATTAAGTTCCCAAAACAGATTCAGAGAAAGAGGTAGATTTTTTTCTTACACTCCTGACAATTAAATTCATTGATTTTGAAAGTTATATTTAAAAAATATATAAACTTTTGGAAATTTAAGCACGCACAAAATAAATGGCATACCCATCTTACCTCGTGCTAATTATTTAAGGGAGTGAAAGGTCTCCAGTTTTCATAGGACACAATTTAATTATTCTTCACACATATCACACCAACAAATAATCAGGAGCATCACAAATCAAACATCCGAGTCTAGAGTCTAGCAAATGTGATTAGCATTCTGACCCTTTGTCTTCTCTCCAGTGAAATAATAGTGCTTCTTTGAGGGTGATGATGATTTACTAAGTAGTTAGCTAATACCAGCTGTTATGGCAATTACAACTATGACCGTTGGTAGGCTCAAAACAGCCAATTTGAGCGTTCCAAGTTTGCCATGTTTTTTGTTTGTCTTTTTTAGTCTCAATAGCTTTTGTTTTAGTTTTAGTTTTTGTTTTTGTAGGAACTACTTCCATTTCCACAACTGAGGAATGGATATTTATAAATAAAACATACAAATGAATCAATAATACTTTTATAAGGATATAGTCATCCTCAGGACCAGCTATATCCTCAGGACAGAGAAGGCTGACTTCCCTGAATGATCAAAACCATATGTTAAAACTCTTAGGTGAAGGTTAAATGAAGTAATAAAGAACAGGAGAGGGATAGAAAAACGGAGTGCAGAGGAAGCAAGGGAGAAAAAAAAAAGGAAGAAGAAAAGGGAGAGACAGAGAGACCAAGACACATATAAATGTGTCTGTAAATGGAAATCAAACTACATGGAAATTCTGTATGGTCACAAAGTTCATTCTTAGTGGAGTGGAGAAGCATCAGTTACATAGGGTAAAGGCAGACCATGGTAAGGGATTGCTTCTACCCACTTAATCTCATGCATTGAGTGATGGGGTATGTTTCCACACTTCAAATAAAACATGTACTATATCAAATGTTTCTCATAAAATGCATCATAACCCCACTCCAGTCTGGAAATACAAACCCAAGAGAAGAAACTGAGTTCAGATAGCTAAAAAGTATGTCTGAATTAGTGAAATACTTTAAAATATGTAAACAATATGATTTTTCACTTCTCTGGATTCTTACTATCAATTCCACATAGAACAAAACATACAGACAATCTTTAAATAACCTTCTATTTTTGGATATTATAATTATCACATCCTTTCCCTACTTCTTTTTTCTTCCTTCAAACCCTACAATATACCCATTCCTGGTCGTTCAAATTCATGGCTTCTTTTTCTTTAACTGTTGTTACACATATGGTGTTGAATCAACCTATGAAGCGTCTAATGTGGCATGTATGTAGCTGGCTCAGATCACTATAGCACAAACTGATGCCTGAAAAATAACTACAAGTTCAAATTTCAAGGGACTTTTGCCCATTGTTTCATTTTTTATGTGTACAGAAGGATTTCCTGCAAGTATGTTGGTGCACCAAGTGAGAGTGAGCATCCAGAGAGTGTAGGGTCTTTTGTAATTAGAGTTACAGATGGTTGTGAGCCATCATGTGGCTTCTGGGACTCAGAGATATGTCCTCTGGAAGAGCAGCCAGTGTCCTTCATCTTTGAACCAATTCACCAGCCCTCTATTAAATACATAGTTTTAAACTCATCATCTAATTTTTTTCTCCTTTGATTGAAGACACAGTAAAACTTCACATTGATTTCTCTCCATTTAAGTCAGTCCCTATGATGATTGTATACTTCCTTTGATGTGGAACTTATAATAGCATCCTTAAAAACCTGAGTATCAGAGCAGTTGCCAGGCAGACATCCACGCTGCCACATATATCAAAGTGATTTTGAAGTGGCAGGTACAGTTGTTACTCAACTCGATGACAGATAGATTTTGTTGATTTTAAATGCCAATTCTCGAAGTTTTATTTTCATGAATAAATATAAACCATTCTAACAACATATACAAGTGTAATTTTAATAAATGGCTAGAAGCTCCCATCTGCCTGACAGTAAAAGCCACTAAAAAGAATCAAACTAGAAGAATCATGCCAGGTTATTTGGCTTTAGCATTTCTTAGACAATAAAAAATAGGAAAAGACCATACGCTTTCTAATTTCCCCACAGCACTTTATATGCAAATTTGCACATGAGACACATGTATTTTATGTGCATTCGTGTGATGAATGATTCTTGGGGAAAAAGGATTTTAGTTTTGGTTAAATTTTGTTCTTCAATTTATTCTGCGTAGATGCTTACAAAGCAGCTACAGAGAAAATGAACTCCAACAAGGAATATATGAGTGCGATGATTCTCCTGACAACTTCCTTAGTACATTAACTCATGAAAAAAAAAATAGGAAAAAAAATAGATTTAGGTAAGCTTCATCTCAAAGTGAAACAAAAGATAACACTTTGTGGCATAATTTTTTTTTCAGTAAGTTTTATAAATAAATATATGGGTAGCTGATTATTAGGAGTATGGAAGTAGTAATCACCATCATATTCATGACACAGACGAACTGTAACACCAGCTAGTTCTCTCTGCCTTCAGCATCTAATCAGTTCTGTCTGCCTCAGTCCACAGGAACCACTGATCAAAAATTATTCATGGAGTGAATTTTACCTCTTCAAAAGGCCAGATAAAGCAGCTTCCCACCCCAATTGATATATCTACAACACAGACCCCTCACCTAAAGCTCAGGGAACATCTTGGAAGAGTGATGTGGAAAGATAGTGAACCAGGACGTCTGCTTCAAGATTGTGATTTCTAGACGTGATGGGGAAGTTACATCCATGAACTTAACTGTCCAGTTGTGAAACAGGACCTGAAAAATGACCATACCAGATGCCATGCCAGTGCAATTGTAGGAAATCTCACAGGACTCTGCACACAGTGAAGAACCCCAGGCTATCAAGGTTTGTTGGCAAGGGAAATCAATCTTTTCCAGGGACCGTGATAAGCTATCCACACCAAGTGGTCATCCCTAAATGCATCCACCATACCAGCATCATTGAATGAACTCAAGAGGATACACATAGACAGACAGACAGACAAATAGGTAGATAGAAAACAGTTTTTCAAAGCAGGTTGTGTATAGTAGAGGGAGTAGAGAGGATGTGAGAGAGATTTAGTGATGAGAGGGAAGTGGGAAATGATGTAAATATACAAAACACATATATGAAAATTATGAAAAGAGAATGAAAAGCTATATGATATGTGAAGTTGATTTCATTTAAGAGTAATGTTAAAACCCATCTTTGTTACTATTTTTATACTGGTGCTTTCTGTTTATTGGCCTGTATTATTCAATTTCAAATAGAAGCTCCAATATATTTATATATTGACATTCATAGGCATTATAATATTACAAGTTCTATTTTTTCCTATGATTATTAAGTCTCATATGACAATATTACTAACTTATTTTTATACATATATCTGTATGTATACATATGTACATATATATATAATTTTTAAACAGGTCAATATCTAAGAGAACAATGTTGCATCATCATATAGGATATGTACAAATTTACATGAGATTTACAAATTTCTTTAACGGAATAAAAATTTTATCTTTGTATTAACAAAGTATTAGACTGTCAGTTGCTCCAAATTCCCATCAATAATTGATATTATAAGTCCTTTTGATTTTAGTTAAACTAGTCAAATTACTCAATAACTCAATGCAATTTAATCATGTTTCTCTTGACATAAAAGGACAACAAAGCTCTTTCCATGTTCTTATTTCCCATTTGTATAATTTCTTTTGTGGAATTTAATTTTAATTTAAAAATTTTTCAGGTTTCATGACAGATGTTTTCAATTCAAATGCAGGAAGTATTTGCATATCTTGCATAAGCCCTTTATTGGGCCTATTAAAACTATTGGAGGGTAAAATATCTTAATATATGAAGATTGTTTTATATTTTATAAGAATTCTGCTTATTATTTATTACTTGATTTACAGTTTCTGGTTTTATTTTTAAGTATTATAAAGTAAACCCCTTTTATTTAAGTATGGTCTAGTTTGGATAGTAATTGTGATGGTACCTGCTTAGAGCATATAAACATCCACTCCTTCCCTTGGCAACATTATTTCTTTAAAAAAGGATTATGTTTCTTACAGAGAACTCTCTATAAGTAGATGAAAAGATGCCAATTGATTTATGTGTATGCATCTGTTTCTCATTTTTATCCCACTTCTCTTTATGGCTCTCATTATATTATAGTTTCACAATTTTGATTATTCTAGTACTGTAATCCTTGAAATAAGGAAATATAAATTTCAATCAGCTCATTTCAAGATGATATGAATAGATAGATACCATCTTGTAGTAGATACAGAATTCTTTGTCGGCTTTACAGATATAATCAAGGCTAGAGAGGTGGATTAGCAGAAATGAAGTGTTTGCCATGTGACCCTGGCAACTTGAGCTCTATCTCCAGAAATGAAATAAACAAGGAAGGAGCGAACTGACTTTACAGAGCTGTCTTCTTCCTCAGGACATGTGTTCTGTATAAATAATAATAATAATAATAATAATAATAATAATAATAATAATAATAACAACAACAACAGTAATGATGATAATACTCTATAAGAACATACTCTGCCCTAATGTTGATCAAGAATTATCTTATGTGGGAACCGCTTTTAGAGATACAGAACTCCTTTACAGAGACAAAGTTTGGAGCTAAAGCGAAAGGATGGACCATCCAGATACTACCCCACCCGGGGATCCATCCCATCATCAGCCACCAAACCCAGACACTATTGCAGATGCCAGCAAGATTCTGCCGAAGGGACCCTGATATCGCTGTCTCTTGTGAGGCTATGCCAGTGCCTGGCAAATACAGAAGTGGATGCTCACAGCCAGCTATTGGATGGAATACAGGGCTCCCAATGGAGGAGTTAGAGAAAGTACCCAAGGAGTTGAAGGGGTCTGCAACCCTATAGGTGGAGCAACAATATGAACTAACCAGTATCCCCAGAGCTCGTGTCTCTAGCTGCATATGTAGCAGAAGATGGTCTAGTAAGCCATCATTGGGAAGAGAGGCCCCTTGGTCTTGCAAACTTTATATGCCCCAGTACAGAGGAATGCCAGGGCCAAGAAGGGGGAGTGGGTGGGTAGGGGAGCAAGGTGGGGGAGGGTATAGGGGACTTTTGGGATAGCATTTGAAATGTAAATGAAGAAAATATTTAATAAAAATTGAAAAAATAATAAAGAAAGAAATACAGTACTCCTTACAGTAATAAAACAAACAAACTAAGATAAAGATCCACTTACAGCAAATGATAGTAGACAAGGCTGTGACTTTTATGGTAACTTGACACCTTTATGTTGAAATTGCTCTTCTTCCCCAACAACTTTCCGTTTTGATTACAGACAATTTGGATCCCTTCTTGGGAAGACTTGAAAGCAGCTGGTCAATTTAAAAATTGCACCCTCTCACTCTCTGCTTTACAGGTTGAAAACCAGCCAAACAAGAAGGGAAGTGAGAGGAAAGGAGTGTTTTCCTTCTTGTGGGGTGCAGTGTTAGCCACCTGTGCTATGTTTGCTATGCTTCTAACACAAAGAAAAGGCCCAGGAGTAAGTGGTCCCCTTTATGCTCTGCAGGGAAGTATATTCAGAGAGCGTGCAAAAATCCCCAGTCATTCTCACTCACAGAGGCTTGCTAAAAATCACACCAGATTCCACTTACAACAGAACCTGTGCTGAAGATGAAAAGGTGGTTGGTTAACCATAAGGGGAGAAAAGTCTTAAAACGATAAAACAACATAAGAAGGTAAAGTGACGGCCCAGGGGGACATGTAACTTTGCTTATAGTGGCTAGTGGTAATTTGGAATATTAGGTTTTCCTAAAACCAGCTAAGACAGAGTTTTCTTCAGAACCACTCAGAGGTTTTTCCTTCAAGTTTTACTTCCTTTAACTTTGTTGTCTGTTGTCCAGAAAAGAAAGAATTATCAATGTCATTAAAAAGTCTACCTGTGACTTTGGGACGGCTCAGTAGAAAGGAAGGTGAACGATGAAAGCCAGTTACCCTTACCTCTTGCATCAATGCTGAAGGTTATCTTGTACTTCATCTGTTTCTTCTAAATCCATTTTATTAATGTCTGACAAACTCACTTCTCTCTGGGCATGGTGCCATAGTGTGAAGCATCGCACACACCTGACCCTGTGGTACATGCCATGCTTTAATCCTATTGCTATACACATGAGGTGGGAACAGGCCTCTATCTCACAGGAATAGAGGCCAGCCTGGTTTATACAACAACTTCCAGCCTTTCAGGGGTACCGCATGAGACGCTGTGTAAGAGAGTAAATGTATCACATAAAACAAATAGGACTATGTACACCTTTGTGGCCCCTATTTACTTTATACCTTATAATATGGTTTCACCAGTGTATTTCTTTCTCCTTTTCAAAAGCTGCCCAGAATGGAGTTTTGGGAAGGGGGCCCATAGAGAAGGTTTGCAGGTGTGCAGTAAAATATCATTTCAGTGTATATACTATAAAATCATTCAAGACAGAGTACATAATTTGGCTATATGTTGTTGCTTCAATATTTATGGCAAAGCAAAAATAAAATGTTCAAAAAATACCTAATGTGTCATATAAGTATCAAATCCAAAATAGAAAATAATTATTACAGTAGAGCACTGGTTCAAAAAAAAAGCAATATTCTGAAGAAAAAATTGTTTATGTGAACGTGTCTGAGTCTAAGCAAAATAAAATCATCACATTCAATAATAACAAAAACTATTTAAAGAAACAATTTTTTCATGACATGAAGATCTCATGTAAATAATATTCTACATGTTCTCGAATTTTTGCCATATTCCCTAAAATAAAATTGCACTTTTTCCACTAAATAGTCAACTGTAATCTTCATAGTCAATGAATCTGCCTTTCTTATTTGCACTTGACAATATTTGAACACTTGAGCCCAACACCGAAGAACTTTAATTAGCTTGTTGAATATTCTAACTCAACAGAAAAACCCAGTTAACATCGAATTGAAAGAGGCAAGGGGCCTATGTGAGAATGGGCAAACCCTGAAGACGGATAGCAATGGCGGTGTTGCCAGATGTATCATTCTATCATACTGGTGGTAACTGTACAGCTGGTAGTTTGTACGTTTCACAGTAGAAAACATTGATCCACTGATATGTATCTGTTTAATTAATGTAAGGCGAGAAATTGCATTCATAAAATGTCATTGATAGGAACTACATGTTCTTACACGGAAGGTTAGTGTGTGGCTGTATCTACGGGATGTGCAAACCTTAACTGATGGACGAGTTATAGACATTTGGTATGAAATGGTTATCAAAGGAAGGAAACTGTTTTCTTAATCTTCCTTTATATCAAGTAAAGTTGATAATGTAACTGTCACATTATTTCCTATTTTGAAATATTACAGGTGCCAATGACCATTACATTTAAATTTTAAATGCAGCAGTTTTAAGAACCAACAGTATAAGCCTGGCATGGTGGCACACACCTTTAATCCCAGCACTTGGGAGGCAGAGGCAGGCGGATTTCTGAGTTCGAGGCCAGCCTGGTCTACAGAGTGAGTTCCAGGACAGCNGAGGCAGGCGGATTTCTGAGTTCGAGGCCAGCCTGGTCTACAGAGTGAGTTCCAGGACAGCCAGGACTACACAGAAAAACCCTGTCTCAAAAAAAAAAAAAAAAAAAAAAAAAAAAAAAGAACCAACAGTATATTGTGCTAAGTAGTTTATCTTTAAACAGAAATAATTTATTTAGGCTGCTGAAACAATTCATTTCAGAGAATAAGTTTATACACTTCTGTGGAAAAGATATCTTGATATGTATTCTGAAAATTACCAATCCTTTCTCTTGAAAAACGAGAATCAAGATAGCATCAATTCTACTGAGAAATGCATACTACATATGATTGTCTTCTATGCCTTCTATGTGCTGTCAAACAAGCACTTTAAGGCTTAAAATGTTTTTGTTTTGTTTTGTTTTGTTTTGTTTTGTTTTTTACTGGCAGTTATACTGACTAACCACTTATTTAGAAAAAAAAAGACTTTTACCCCAAGGTTTTCACTGGATTTCTTAACTTAGGAAATGGTCACCTCAACAAATATTATGTGCAAGAGATTTCTGGTCACTGTATTTTCTTATGACTTGCAGATGAATTCACAATGAATGCTTGACTGCCTGGTGTTAGAGAAATCCCAAGTGGTAAAGGATGTATCAGTGGCTAAAGAATTTGTGTTTAAATTACTGGCACCCACTTGTGAATGCATGATTTGTTTATGCTGGTTTACCCTGCACTAGGTGTGCCAAATCTATTGGGTTTTACAATAAGACAATGGCTTCTGTTTTAAAATATTTTTTCAGATATTCTCAATATAAATCTTTCATGTTGATAAGACTAATGATCCAACAAGGTAAGATGTTAACACAAGTATGTGTAGGACAGCCTTACATTCACTGACTTCATTGTGCTTGAAAGCTTGTGACTTATTATAATATCAGAAAATTGTCACTAGTTAGAAAAAATGAATTGAGATCTATTTGATGCAAATGAAACCAAATAAAAAACTGGCTAAAACAAAGCGTTAGAAACATGCTCATTAATGATGATCAGGCCTACAGTATGAAACATACCATGCACTCATAATTGAACTCCACCACTGTGTGATATTCTTTGCTCATAATAAATAGAAGAGAAACAAGCTATGCATAATATGATTTGTTTTATAGAAAGCCTGTGGACAAACACAAAGTCTAAACAAGTACCCCTCTCTTACTTCTATGTGTATGTGTTATGCCCTGGAGAAAATAAGTTCCTTCACAGGGGTACCACTCTTAAATTTTCTCTACAAATCATTGCTTCCCAGAGTTCTATCAAGAAATGGAGAAATGGAGAAAAGAAAAGGGAAGAATAAGAAAGACATGTTTGGTCAATGGATATTAAGTCACCAATAGGGAAAAGGTCTTGGGTACAGCCACCCATTAGGAGAACACAGCACATATGAAAACATTATATGTTTTAAAAATGTAACAGAAGAAAATTGTTATCACAATAGGAAGACACACCAAATTTACATTAATTTTAACATTGCATATAGTATACTTGTATGAATGCCACATAATACTCTACAATATGTATTACTTTATAAATTCCCAAGAAATTCTTCTCTCAGTGTCATAAGTGTTATTTCAGGTGGATTATAGCACTCAGCTCACATGACAAGAAAACTTCAGGATTGTAGTTGAAAATTACTTTCTAATGCAAAACCTTCCTGTGCAATATAGTGTTGGAAAATCAGGGCTCATTAGAAGGATTTCAAACATACTTTTTATATATACTCTTCCATACATAATGCGCTAATACTTCTCTAAAAATTTCTACATAAAATTGAAATATATGTATTTTTATAGAGTGTGATGTGCTTTCTCCTGGGTTGATAAAAGAAGACCCTTACATAAACAATCTATTAAAAGGCATTTAATGTTATATTTACAACACTTAACAAATATAAAAGTAAACTGTGCTTAATACCAGGTATAATAATGACAGTATAATTCACCAAGCTGAAAGCCACCTTGCTACATCCCATTCTAGTGAATGCCCAGCAGGGGATGGGATTTACCATCCACTTGCCTATTCTAGCAGGTCATATAATATTTATTTTTTATTTCAGAGAATGTGATCATGATGCAAATAATGTGCTCTGTTTTGTAGAAAGGGTTAAGTTGCAGTCTTTGTGAGCCATTAGTTGGAGATTTATTGGGGGGGGGGCTTAGTAAGTCTACAGTTCAATATGTGGTGATGATGGAACAAGGACCATAGTTGCAGAGACACAGAGAGGAAGAGAGCTGAGGCAAATGACGGCCCTAGGGCTTTACAACATATGGCCCATCAGTCAAGGGTCAAGCCCCCTCACAAATTGCATGCACTTTACATAGCCATCTGCATCAATAAATTACTACCCTCTTGTAGCCAAGCACTAATGCACAAGCAAGAGGGATCTGTCCCACTTGCAAATAAACTGTTTTATTTATTCTTGTTCACTTCTGCCCCATAGGGTGACCCATCTTTTCCACACTGGAATTTCCCCCTAGAGTTAGGCCAACCCACTAATAAAAATGCTAATTCTTGCAAAGATGCATTTCTCTTTTTCTGAACTGAACTATGTTCTAGATACAAATTGAAGCTAGAGTGGGGACTGTCAGAACACTCATGAGGAACTGAACTGGGAATATACAAGTTTTAAACCATTTTAAGAATTCATCATTTCTCTAACATTTCCCCTTGATGACCTAGCAGCTGCTTTCTTTGTGAGTGAAAATGTTTTAGACTATCCTATTGTGCATCTTTAAATATTCTCTATTTATTTATTAGGACTCTTGGCAGTAAACCTCTTGTATTTTTTAACCACCATGTGTATTCACAGAGAATATTTAAAATGACTTCTTAGACACACTTGAACTATATATAAGCTTGATTTCACCTCAAGTGCTTCGTGCTTTAGTTCAGTGGTCACATTCAATGCATATTTTCTTATTTTTATGCCTCATTGTCATTGCAGAAAACTCTAAACTTTGTGAATTTCACAATGAATGTCTTAAAAGGTGACAATATGTGCAACACCTGTTATACAACAAAAAAACATGTCACTGGAGAGAAAGATAACCCTGAAGAACTTCAACAGCTTTAACCACGCGACTGGCTGTTCAAATACCTAAACAATTAAAAATATTTGCACAAAAGGAGGCTTTGATGAAAGGACAGATGGTAAGGAGAAGACAAAAAATACATTAAGTTAATAAAATGTTTGAATGTGTACTTTAGACAGGGCATTGTGACCTTTCCCTAAATCATGTCATTGATTTCTTCCAATAATCTTGTGATGCAAACCACCACTATCATTATTTAATGGCAAGAAAAATTAAGGATTAGGGAAGGTTAAGGGGTTTGCCTTTGATAAAAATTGAGAAAAGGAGGAACAGAAAGTTATACACAACTGTGTCTGGCTCAAGGTTTACCAACATTCTACTGTCCAACAAAGATGATATGTAGATAAAAGAAAATTGTAAGATCTCAGGGAAGATGAAAAATTTGGATGAGACATGGACTAGACAGGAGAGAACATTCTTCAATGTAGGCTTAGATAGAGCCCTTTCAGTGACTCAAAGCTTCTATATCTGCAAGTCCTTTGACCGCAGTAGGTCCTCATTTTTTGGCACAGAAACAGAGCATTGGTATATATCAAGAAGAAAAGGAATACAAATGTGTAAGGAAAGGGTTTACTGAGATCAAGACACTTCTGAAGCTTAGAATGGCCAGAGTCTTTGGGTATCCATGTAAAGGAGAGCTTTCCACCAACATGCTGTCTAGGAACCAAGAATAGCAGCATTCCAGAGAATACAAGGAGTTAGAGGGAAAGAGTCAAAGAAAGATGTCTTTAATAATAGCTAGGGTAGTGAAGACTATGGTAAAAATAATTCCTGTGCCTAAAGAACTATTTACCTGGAATGTTGACTGAAACATCAGCTTTTTACAGTTTGTGAGGCTGAACCACGTAGTCTTTTGGAAAATTAAATGATTATGCAAATCTCGTAGAAGATGGACGTTGTCATATGCAGAAAACAAAGAACTACATATGTAGGAATTTCTCTTTGGGGTTGGTATTCAGTAAAAGGGCAAACATAGATTCCCATAAATCCTGAGTGTTTCTTTAAATACTCTAAAGTAGCCTGTCGATGTAAAACTTAATTAGTTACCTTTTAAATTGAGAGCAAATAGGCACCCACATGATTTAGCATGAGAAACACAGATGTGGACTTCACTTCTAAGATTGGACTCCTGTTCCTGAAAGTTATTAGACTGGACACAAGACTGAATTCTTTTGATTTAGATGGAAAGCATACAGTAAGATTTGCATTGTAATGGATCTGTTGACCCCTGGTCACGATGGAATTGTCAATAGAAGTGTCTTATGTATGGTATGAATCATATCTAATGGTTCTATTAACATCATATTGAGATTGAAGTCTCTGGGAGCATGACTTAGAATAATGGAAATGGAAGTGGGCTTTATTTATTATTTTCATTTCATTTCTGTAAGTGTATTTTTCCACTTTTGTATCATCTCTCACAATGAAAAGCAAGAAAATGATACACTTATTAAAATTATATCAAAGCACATGAACTTGTAAAAAGCATCCAATATTAAAACAGATGATATTTCTTCTACAGGATCAATCCCCTAATGGCCTACACCTCCTGGACTCAGGAGCCTGGAGACTAATGGAAAGAAGCGAGGATGTGAGCACACAGTGCTGTTTGTCTACTCTCCTCAAAGTGAAATATAAGCAAGGGTCTTAGAGTTTCTTGTTCAGAATCTACAGCTGTAGAATACAGTACCTACCCTTTCTTATGGCACTGGGACGCAAGGCTGAAGAAGAAAATACAAGAAAGCTTTTGGAACGCTTTAGAAGAGATTGATTAGAATAATTGATAATGCCTCAGTCCAATACCATCAAAATAAGTAACCATATTGAACATATAAGTGGAAACATGGACAATCATCAATTTAGACAATTTTCTATTTGTTCACTCTACTCCTTAAATAATAGTAATTAAAAAGATTTTACACTTACATGCCTGAAGAAATATTCTAAAGTCCATACTGTTTTAATATAAGATATGCTGGATGTTTAAATAAACCTCTTCATTTTTTGACATTTAACTAGGCAAGGTCTTTGCGATTCCTTCCTTTCAAATGTGCCAGCTAAGTCACAAAAATATCAAAGATGCAGAGAGTACTTGAGGAGTAAATGATAAAATTCTTTCTCTTAATGCATGTGTAACTGAAGGTTGCAAATGCATAGAAAAGAAAAAAGTATTGTTCTAGAAGATTGCCCAGGATGGGGCAACATCTTGACCATAGAAACACACCTTCTTTTGCCTGGATCCAGTTATCCAGCAGCTGAGTTACTGAGGAGTATTTCTATTCCCAACTGACATAGACCCTTGCAAAATGGGAAAATCTACAGTAATGCTTGAAAAAAAAAAACATTCTTTTGATGGATGAGGTAATACTGAGTGAGAGAAGATGACCTCACAGGACATTACAACTATTCAGAAAATACAAGCAAAGGGAAGAGTATACCCAGATATTCTTGGGGGACAAAGCAGTTACACAGAATGGATTTGGTACGGAAGAGAACACATATATTTTTATAACATTTATGAATTTTGTATATTTCTGAGAACCAAAGGTCAGTATTTCTATTGGGTACAGGACTTAATTTTAGCTTTGTAAAATCTAATCTTAGGAAAACGCTTAAAAGTTTTCATTGCCTCCTCTTTAATCCTTGCCTATTTGGTGTGGTATCTTACAACACAGTACATCTCATAGTTTTACATTATACAGGATCTGATGACTCCACAGGCTGTTTCCAACTTCTCGAAATTTTGAAAGTAGAGCCTTCCATTTAGTTAAAGCACGTCCTTCATTCTTAACAAAACAGAGTTGCTTTGTGGATAAAACAGAGATAATGTGTAAGTGCTGTAAGGTTTCAATGACTGAGTCACTGGATAGCACCATGTGATTCACAGCTAAGACACAACAAAGGTTACTATCAGAATCATCATCACTTTTTATCATCATCATCATCCTTTCTCATCATCATCATTAGCATTGGGAACACCACCAACCTCATCTCATCTCCAAAGATTTATTAATATCCCTGGGGGCTGAAGACAGGCCAGTACTACTTATTTTATGATCTTCTAACTATGATTTATGATGCTCAAACACAGTGATTAACATATGCATGAGGTTCCACATTGCTTTCAAGAATTTTCAAAACCACTGTTATCTAAATGTTTTAATATACTTCATATAGTATGTGTTTGCAGAGGGGGTATACTTAATCTACTTGCAGTGTGTACGTTATACTTGCTTTGTCTTGCATGTTCTACTTAATTCTAGCCTTTCCATAAGTGTCCTCAGGGATCTCTTATGTAGCAATATATTACTTACAAGGATGCAGAGCCAAGGTTCATGCAAAAACCTACTGAGAGAATGCATTCTTGCTGTGAATGCAGAACTCCCAGAACAGCTATCAGCACAAGTGCCCATTTGTAAGTATGTTACACAATAAAAGTACTGACTCCAACAGATCATTTAACTTACTACCATCTCTCCTTGGAAGTCTCAGTCAAAAAATGCTGCAAAATAGAATCATCTTCTTATGTGGTTTTCAATCATGAGTGATGTATCATCTACCACATTTGACTTCTGATTTCACAGGAGATATATCTATTTAAGCTACCTCTCAAAGATATCCCTTGCTTACTATATGATGTGATAGCAGTGGCATTGCATGTGAGTCTAACTTGAAAACTGAGATATTTATTTTTTGAAACAGAATATGATTGTGTAAACTTGAAGTTCAATAATTACTAAGTAAACTACATTAATCTAGTACCTTTCAAGGGATTTAAGAACACATCAGTTAATCTCAGGTCATTTCATAGTATCATAACCTTTCCTTTTTCTTATTTTACTAAGTAATGAAATCAGAAATGTACACTGTTGTCTATGGATGAGCCAAACACTTTACTATAGTTAAATTGGCTTTCCTCCCAAAGCAATCAGCTCACTGAAATTCAGAACTAACTCTCTCTCTCTCTCTCTCTCTCTCTCTCTCTCTCTCTCTCTCTCTCTCTCTCTCTNTCTCTCTCTCTCTCTCTCTCTCTCTCTCTCTCTCTCTCTCTCTTTCTCTCTCTCTCTCTCTTTCTCTCTCAAACTTAAACAAGTGAATAGTTTCACAAGTACATACATATTTGTACTTGTGAGCACATATTTCGGTATTCTACTGGCAACACATGAATAATTATTTGATCATGGTTTATTAAAATACATCCTTATATATTAAAACACAAACTTGGAGCTATAGAGATTAGGTGACTCAGCCATTAATGGCAATTTTGACTCTTTTAGGGGGCCCACATTTAAGTCTCTAAACCCACATTAGGCTGTTCACAACTGCTTATATCCCTAGTTTCTGGGGATCTGAAGTTCTCTTTTTTTTTTTTTTTTTCTTAAATTCAGAAACACATGTAGTATATCTACTTACAGGCAGCCACAGACACATGTACATACAGAAAACAAAAAACGTTAAATTCTTCAAGGAAAAGGAATAAAGAGACAGGATCTCCAGAATAATGGAGATAAACTACAAAATCTCATCTTTATCTTTCTTTTCTGAGAGAATCAACAACAGATTATAGGAGTATACTTTGTTCTGTCTAAGACAAAACATTATTTAAAGGCTTATTTCCCATTTACATAAAAACCTTTAGTAGCTCTTTTCTACTAAAAAGTTCTTTGAACTTGTGTCTCCTAGGAAAATCAGAAGATAAACACATAAAGTCTCAACAACCTGACTACCTAAACATGAAATGAAAAGAACATACCAACAGAGATGGTAACATGGGTTGTGCAAAAGAACTACAGGCAACTAAGACATGCTGAAAGCAGGAGAAATGGGCTTCTTCAGAAAAGAGTTCACCAATCTGTTATCTAATTCCAAATGGTCAGCTGTGAAAATAAACATACAGGTAACATTACACAGACTGAGAAGATTATATTTAGGAATATATACATATATGTCTACATACACATATACATACATATATGCATATATGATTGTATGCATATATATGCACATTCATTTGCATGTAGATACTTGCGTGCAAAAACAATTAATGGGAAAAGAATCCACATATTTGAAGGAGATCATAAAAGGCATATGGCAGGACTTGGAAGTAGGAAAGAGAAGGGAGAATTATGCAATTATATTAGATTGTCAAAAATAAAAGAAACTCTCTTTAATGTCTTTGGAAAGAATATTATTCTCTCCTTGGATCTAAATGTGGCTCTTTTCCAACCTAGAAAATAGCCTCTGTGGACACCAGTGTCACTTCCCATTCTGGCACAGGTACCAAAAGCAATTGCTTTATGTGTGTCTTTACCAGCATTTTACTTAACAAAGCACCTCATTCCTACTGCTGATACACAAATCAGAGTTAGGAGTTGAAGGACCTCGCCCTTCCCATATGCTGTTTTCATTCAGAGACATGACCACGGACATGTGATAGGCTTATTAGAAACACTGTGTCTGAGAGTGCCTCGATCCGTCACTGATTCTTGGCTGGTAGCATCTTATATCCAGTCATCACAGCCAACAAGAAGACACTTCAAAGAGTTCCACTACACTGTTGCTCATGTTCATGCTTGACTGCAATCCTGCCCCACACTCCTACCCAAAGCCATCTCTAAAGACAAAGATCATTGTCTAGGCATGGATGCTGATCAATTCCTATGCGACTCCATCTCTCTAGGCACTTGATTATTAGTGCTGACTCTCTGATCATGAGAACAGTCGCCAAATAATCATATAAAACTCATATTCCTTTGACTCTGAAGCTGTGTACTAGGTGACCTTGGAAAAGCCAATAAAACTCCCAGAGCCATTTCTCCTTTCTGGACCTAGCCGCCTAAACTATTGATTGTTCTGCATCTTAATTCTTTGTGCTGCATTGCTTCAGAAAAAAAAAAAAAAAAAAAAAAGAAAAGACAGTCTATTGTAGTTCAAAGTAGTAAAATTTCCTTGCTTTTTGTAAAATGTATTTAAGTCATGGTTCTAAAGATCACAAAAGTGCTATCCAAATTGGGAGTAAATCTTCAAACAACTTAGCCATTGATTTCCTAGAATACCCTCCTTCGACCCCTATTCTTTACACTTTCACAGGAACTCGCATGTTTGTGATGTGGAGAATTAAACCTTAATTATACATCATGATATCTATGTGAATGCTCTTTCAATATGTTGTGTAAAAATAGAGCATATCTTCTATTTCAGTGATGCATATATAAAATAGTACCACTTATAAAGAATTACTATTTCCTCTGAATCCACAGATTGCTTAATGACATCCTAATGAATCCTTGTGAAAACAGCCCCCCCCCTTTTCTAATCTCAATGGCCACCTCTTATGTTTCTTTTGCAAGATGCTACAGATGGATGCGATCTATAAAGATATGTCAGAAGGAAAAAAGTTGATAGCAGGCAAGTCATTTCAAGGAGAATTCTAACCAGAACAAGAGGATCTCATAAACAGCCCAACCTGCCATGTGTCCCACAGGTAGTGCCTCTGCCCAGCAAAGCTATTAGTGTAAACATTCAAGAGACAATAAAGAAGGCTGGCCAGAGCCCCAGATGGTGCTGCCATAAAAACACATTCCAAGGCTTGGCATCTGGATGTTGCAGCTGCTATGCATGGCCCATATGTGGCAATAAATATTGGTTCTGAGGTTGGAATAACTGGAGGTTGGGGTCAAACGGAACCATCTGAAACATCACAATGGAGCAAACAGACAAAGCATGGAAGTGATTGTGGGACGGCATGCAATTTTTCATACCTCTTACTCTTTTTTTATTACTCTCAGCTGTTGAAATGCTAAGGTAAACTTTCAGTTACAGAGACTCCTTTGTGGAAGCACGGAAGCCAGGATGCAATCATCTGGTTTGGTTGTTCCTTCTCTTTATTTAGCTTACCTCTAGATGCTAAGCTTTAACTATTCTCTATTCTTCTTTGGTCATGGATTAATATCTTAACACTCCCATTCAGCTGTAGTTATCACTTGTGACACCACCCTCTCGTAACTGCTTTAATCTTTAAGTGTACACCATTTTTATTCCACTAGAACTTTTAAAAATCTTTACTAAAGCCTAGGCATTGACCTGAAACAAACAAATTCCACCCCCAAATGTATGCTGCTGATCCTCTGTTAGTGGAGTCATCCTGCATTTATTCATGAATATTTACTATGTACTGACCATGCATTCTTCTCAAAGACTGTGGTGAAGCAGAGAGGAAACAGTATGGGAAATTAGTGTTGAAAGCTGACCATAAGAGGAGAAATAATGTTATTACAACTAAAGACAAGACGAATCATGAAATTAGATATGAAAATGTCAGTGTTCTACATTGGCAGGAGGTAAAGTCTTCACTGAGAACAAAATCTTACCAGAAACTATCCAAGGGAGTATAGGAGAGTTAGCAGAGTTAGAGGATTAACATAGGAAAATAGAGGAAGAACAGAAAATAATATCCTTTTGTGGGGAGTTGTTTATGTAAGGAAACTCCTTGGACTTTTAGTTAATGGAAAATTTGTTCTGTAAGCAATCTAACAGAAGAAATTGAATAACTGGATAAATGTAGACACGTTAATAAAAAGAATAAATTCATAAACTGAGAGGAATTATAATCCTGTTTCTCGAGCAAGGATCACATCCAAAGACCTGCTGGGCCTACGTGATGCGGCTGGAATGCAGCCTC
This sequence comes from Mus pahari, assembly GCF_900095145.1. Taxonomy (NCBI): domain Eukaryota; kingdom Metazoa; phylum Chordata; class Mammalia; order Rodentia; family Muridae; genus Mus; species Mus pahari. Next base: position 66,325,386 of record NC_034601.1, read on the forward strand.
ACCCTGGATTGCAGCATGATCTGTCTGGAATACAGACCAGACCTTGAGACACACCCTTAATCCCTAACAAGGCAGCTAAGGTTAGCTTGAAGAAGGAAGCAACCATGATTGACAGGGACATTTAATTGAGAATACGATAAAGAGATGAATCAGAGAAACATTGGTCAGGATGAGTCAGAGATAGGATACATGCTTCTCAGATGACCACATCACAGGAAAGGAAGGATGCTTAAGACAAGAGAAAGGTAGTGTGTGCTTATGATAGGTTTGTTTGGACAGTTTTACAGAGCCACCTTGAAGAAAGAACAAGGTAGACAGAGATGAAGACAGATAGAGCCAGAATATGAGAAGGAGCCAGAAGATTAGAACATATTGCCAGACTAAGTATGCTTCTAAGCAGAACAATTTTGCCAGAAGCCCAAAGAAACCAAACTGAATCAGTCAGCATGGAAGATTAGATGATTATGAAGGCTAGAAGCTTCTATGAGTAGGACTAGGATGAGTAAGAACAGAGAAAGAAACGCTAAGGACTCAGTGTGAGCAGTGTATTCACACAGCTTGGATATGGCTCTCGTCATTTCATCTGTAGAAATAAAAGCGACTTTAACAATAAACAACCAGACTTTGGACATTCAGATGAGACAGTAAGTTCATTCATAGATTAAAGGTCATTTAGGAGTCCTGTGCCATATTTTGGTGACAGAATTTTAAAGAAGTTCATGGACATTCTACCAAAGAAGAGATCCAAAATGTTCAAAAATCCTTGCTTGTGCATTTCAAGTGTCCTCTGACAAAAAACAGCCATTATAGTGTCTAAACTTCCAAGGGGATGGAAAACTGAGGGACGTTTCAGGGAGTACAAAAGAGCCTGAAGCTTCTACAGGGACACTGTGTCTTCCCACAGGGCACTTCACATGTCTCTCTGCCCACAGTATACTACAGCAGTAATTCTGTTTCAAACTATGCAGTTAGCCTAAACATTCCAGCTACACTTCCCCTTGAACTCACACCAGGGAAGCTGACCTCCATCCTGTTTTCTGGTGCAGTCTTTGCTGGGACACGCTGGGACACTGCCATTCATAGATACAGTATCACATGCAGGTTGTCACGTCAATGCCACTTTCCAAAGACTCTACGACAAGGCATTTCACATGAGTGATATTCTCCCAGATTCTTCTCAAAATATTTTAACAAAAGAAATGACTAAAACGAAAAAGCTAAGCATTTCATCTACTGGAATAACTTACATAATTTATCTTGTATCTAGATATAGAATCCCCAGTATTTCACTCCACCATTTCTTACTACTTCCTACTCTTCCACATGTCTAATACCACCGATGAATACTGGAAACAATGAATCAAGATATATACTTATTATTTTATCCTGTAAGCAAGAATTAGGAAAAGTATACTGAGTCTATAAAAATAATCAGAGTAGTTAGGAAGTCTTTCTTACATTGGGATAGCATTGGTGAAAATCCAGGCTCAATTAATTGTATGCTATTTACATATAGGCTATACTGACTCCATCTTTTTACTGAGAGTTTACAGGGCTTTTGCAGACACTGGGGACTGATTCTATTCACACACACACACACACACACACACACATACACACACACCACACACGAGTGCATGTGTGTGCAAACATGGGATGAGCAGCGAGACTGAGCTACATCTATAGTCTAAGAGTTACCACTTTTTTAATTAACACATTTCTTCTCTATCAACACATACGATTTCTTCCTCTGTCTAGCAGTCATCACATTGGAAAAGAGAGTTCTAGTTCCCAGCTAATGTCTGTAACACATGCCTGTTTTCATGGTTTCTGCATTTGATTGCAACAGCTTGCCAATTAAATCTTGCCAGGTCTCCACATCTTGTTGTTCAAAAGGACTTCTAAAGGTCCCACCTGGTCTGTGAAGCATCTCCGCTCTAAAGGCCATTCTCCAACACACACTTGCTCTGCCTGGCTCCTGTCTGCTTCACTAGCTCCTCAGCTTTTGGGCCACACCCCACTTGATGAAAACCCAGCCTTTGCCAGATAGGGTCTGGTTAGACCCTTGCTTTTGCACCTTGTCTATCTAAATAATGAAACAGAAGCTGCCGATCACAAGGCTCCTCATGTCAGATTACCAAGTGCAAATTATCCAAGTGTTTTGATAGCTCTTAATTATCGACAACAGACAGTCTCCGGGAAGACTCTGCAGAAACAACACACCTAAGTAATATGAAGCCTGCCTCTGATCTTTGGCAGTCGCCTCTCTGCTGCGATATGGAGGTTGAGAGTGTAGGGTACTTTGCCAGGTACCCAGCAGGATGGGTAGAAATGGTGGACAGGAACAAATCATGGGAGCTATCGTGTGGCTGCTTAGGTGGGTTTTGTTCGGAGACATTTGTTAAGGTATAATTCAGGGACCATTTCTCAAAATGGTTCTAGAATTTGCCTAGAAAATCACCAAGGATGGCACAACATGATGTAGATAATGATCCCAGGTTTATTCTCCCATGGCTGGAATTGTTGGTCTTTTGACATTCCCTAAAATACCCTGCCTTTGTCCTCTCAGTTGACAGCTCTAGTAGCATAAGCCTTCTGTCTTTGCGATTTTGTCCATTGGTATTCTCCACCAACACAGCCACCATATAATAGACTTCAGACTAATGATAATGCCTCCCATCGTCTTTAATTGAAATGGGGTTTAAGATGTCAAGATGGTCCTGATAATGCCTATTTACACAGAGTTACTGAGAAGGACATGGAGTCTTGACTGCTGCTATACATTTTTATTTCTCCGATGTCCTCATGTTCATCATTTATAAAAACGCTTACAAAATCCTCACCAGTTACATCCTCTGCCTTTGGAAGGCATATGTCTGTAGCAAAAGATATTTCAAAAATATTGTGGATTATTAAAATCTAGCTCCTAAATATTATTTTAACTATTAGTCTGCTGATAAAAAAATACACCATTGTTATTTTCCTTTTGTTGCCATTATAGGACAATGATCTGTCTAGCCAATCTCTGATAGAATTAATACACTGGCACCTAGAGAAAATTAAGCTGAACTCAGAATTCTGACCTTCTGTGTCCATTTGGATACCTTTATCTGAATAAAATTATAGACAGACAACTTTATGCACATACAGAACTTCAGTAATGAACCACAGTAGAAATACAGAACCTATGGAACATGGCAATTTATCCTTATCTCAATGTTGGCAGCAAAGTTGGTTTACATCTCATTCTTTCTAGGAAGAAACATTAGTAATGTTTGTGAAAGCTAGGTTTACAAAGTGTCACAACATAAATGGAAGCTTCGGCTTTCTCCAACTCTAGGTTTTCCATTGGCAAAGCCATTTGTTATTTTGGTTTTAAGGATTCTCTTCAACCAGGGGTATTAGCTTCTATGAACCCAAAGTACTCTGGAAAAGGATTCAGTTCTCTTGTTCAGTTATCACCTTGGCACCTATGTAGAGGCTGAGCCTTTCAAATCAGAAGAATTCTTGAATTGCTACCATTAAAACTTGAAAATAGGTGAAGAAGATGGATGCTGTGCTTCCGCAAATTAGTCTTTAAGTTTAGCAGCTAAGAGTTTAACTGCTGACAAACCATCTTTGTCCTCACAATGCCCAGCCTTTCACAGGTTAATTTTCTGAGTCCCTGTCCAAACTATATATATCCCCACAAGGTGGCAGTAGAGATTTGTGGTCACATGGTTAGGACCCCCCCCCACCACCACCATAGGGATTAAATATATTTATTCCTTGTCTAAATTACATTTGTCCACTTTTCAAAATGATTTAAAAATAAGAACTATTTTACAAGTCTTGCTTTACAAATTCTTATATAAACTCCCTTAATGTGGTTAATTCTTGGCTTTTTCAACTATTTAAAGTTTTATGAAGTAGACTTGATGACAAACATCCGTAAAGATTTTTTTTTTTTTTTTTTTTTTGTATTCCTAGATCCCTATTTCACTGGGCGAAACTTCCATTCCTGTTTCTATATGACCAGAAATCTCCAAGCTTCCAGTGATTATTGTAATCTACATTTTACTTCCCTGCATCCTTGGAATGTTGGTGGGGATTTTTTCTCCAGTATGCTCTTTAACGGTACACTCTAAACTTTCTATTTACCATACTTTAATAAAAAAGAAATCCACTAACCCACATATAATGTGCACACCATTGACAAAGACATTTAGTGGAAAGTTATTAGCTCTTCTTAGAGAAAATAGGGAAACTTTTTTATATTTTATCTTTATGTATTTGTATGTTTATTTATTTATTGCTTGATAACTAGAAATAAGAAACCTAACACTTTAACCTTCTCTTCCCTCTTCACCCAAAAGGTAATACAATAAGGAAATGGGAAACAGATTTTCAAAGCAAATAAATACCGAGAACAGAGGACTCTTTTAACTTTTAAGCCAGGGTTGTTTTTTCTATCTATCTATCTATCTATCTATCTATCTATCTATCTATCTATCTATCTATCTATCTATTTAATTATTATTATTAATTTTTACTGCTTGGCAATGAACAGGAAGATTACTAGAATAAAAACAATTGATCCCCATACTGAACTTTAAATAACAGAACATTAATCCTGTCTTTCTCAAGAATCACAAAAGTCACTCACCATCAACATTGTACATAATCCTACATTCAAAGTCTCACTGCCTTGATTTTCAGATCGCAAGTGATTGGCATTCATAAATGCAAAATTAATAAAAAATGTTTTAAAGACATAGTCTATCTGTAACTTAGTCCTTTGATTACTGACTGCAAAAATATCCTATTAGATGAATTAAGCTTCGTACTGAGGTACCTAAAATATGAACACATGCATTGATCATGGCAGTGACTGTACACTACAGGGAATAAAGTTTCTCTTTAAGGCAAAAAAAAAAAAATAGAAAAAAAGAAAAAGCAATAGAGTTCTTTAAAAATGATCAGCAACAAAATCAAAAGCGACTATCTGGCTGGAGTTTCCAGAAGTATGGTAACTTGGCAAGACACAAAAGCCTGGGATTCTGCCTTTAATGAAAATATTACAGGGTAGGGGTTTTCAAATAGTCAACTTATACTCATAGTTGTGGAGCATTTCTTTATTATTTCTTGCTTCCTGCATTCTCTAGATCTCAGTGTTTCCTCTGTCCATGAAAAGCCCAATCTTCCTTCTTTTCATGGAAGCCCAATCTTTTTTTTTTTTTTTGGAAAAGTATTTAGATGGAGGAGTGTATCATCAGCAATCTGCTCACATCTGTTGGTTTTTCTCATTGGCAAACAAAAGAGGCTTCAGGATCATTTTTACAAACCCACACATACTGCTCACACTATGTGGTTTCCATGTCCCTACTAGGATAGATTCCATCCAGTTGTAGACAACTTTGCTTTCATATTTGGATACTACTAATAAAAAAATTCTAGAGACAAATTGTAAAGAAGAGTATGCCTGGAATAAAACTGTTCATTGAACACTAAATCTATTCCAAAGTTTATATTATGTATCTTTTATGTGAATTAACTTTCTTCAGTGCATTGGATTTTAAACACCTTGTGTATATATTTTGAAAACTCAACTTACAGAAGTACTTAGTTGGCTTCCTACTGAGATTTTAACATTGATTTTTAAAATTTCGTATTATAAAATAGCTCCTAGAATCTTTAGTTATCCTTTATTAAATTAATTAATTAATTAACTAGAATATTTTATGTATTTACATCTCAAGTGTTATCTCCTTTCACGGTTTCCCCTTCAGAACCACCCTAACCCAACCCCCTCCCCTGCTTCTATGATGGGGCTCCCCCACACACTCACCCACACCCACCTCACCACCCTAGCATTCCCCTACACTGGGGCATTGATCCTCCACAGGACCAAGGGTCTTTCCTCCCATTGATGTCTGAGAAAGCCATCCTCTGCTACACATGCAGCTGGAGCCATGGCTCCCTCCATGTGTACTCTTCTGTTGGTGGTTTTGTCCCTGGGAGCTCTGGGGGTTTCTGGTTGGTTGATATTGTTCTTCTTCCTATGGGGTTTTTGTGCTTCAGGGACTCTATACTTTGTAGAGAATGCAATGTGAGTATCTGTTGCCCACCTGGAGAACGTTTGAGAGGTGTCTGCTGGGGACTAGGAGCCTGCACTTACTGACTACAAGTATGTTTTCTGAACTTTTTAGTTCTTGCCTTGGATCTAGGGGGGGGGGGGGTTTGCAGACCTGCAGTACCAAGGTGATCAAAAGCTCCTCTGTTGAATGCTATTGTCATGTTGGCTAAGTTCTTTAACTTGACTGAACTTTCTATCACTTTAAATAATACATGCCTCTAAAGAAGAATCCTTCAAAATGAATTAATTGGTATTTCTGGGCTTTAAATTATTTAACATTATTGTAACATACATCTTTTTGTTTCAGATTATTGTTAATAAATATTTTAGGTTAACAGAAAAGTGGGCAGAAAATAGAGTATTCTCAAGTAACTTATCTCTCTTCATGCCTGGCATTTCAGTTTCCCCATGATGAGCTGTACACAGAAGAGACACATTATTATTAACAAAAGAGTCCCTGGTTTGCATGAGAGTTCACTGTCTGGGTTGTACATTTTATCAATTTGACAGATGTATAATGACATATCCACAGTTATAGTATTATGCAGAAGAATTTTACCCTGTGAAAAAAATCACTCGGTTCCACCTACTCTTTCCTACCCTCCTCCAACCCATGACAGCCACTGATCTTTTTGCTGTCTCTAAAGTTTTGCCTTTCAAGAATGCCATAAAGTTGAAATCACTGAGAACTGTAAGTCAAAGTTGTCTTAAGCTGCTCTGAACAGCCAGCATCAAGCCTATTTAGCTTTTCCTGGTCAGCATTTTTTACTTAATTATGATGTGAAATTAAGTTTCATACTATTTTTTATAGCTCTTTTAATATCTTTTCAGGCTTATGATATGGATATACCATAGTTTGGTAAATTAATTTTATTTTAAGGTTTAAATGATTTATTTGTTTTCATTTTACATGCAGTGGTCTGTTGCCTACGTGTACGTCTGTGTGAAGATGGTGGATCCACTGGAACTGAAGTTAAAAAGAGTTATGAACTTTAAGATAGGGTCTCAGTACACACATACTCCAGACTGGCTTGGAATCACCGGCTACAAAATAGTCTCGCTTTAAACTCATGGAGATGTTTAATGGCCAACTTTATGATAAATTAATGTTAAGGAAACACTGTACATTTGTATTACTATGGGAAGCTTAAACTTTTCTTGTATAGTTTTGTCTTTGTCTTTGAGATATGTCAACCTATGTAGGATAACCTTAAACCCTTGTACCTTTTGTCACAGTCTCCAAAATGACCCTGGGAATGACCTTCCACTTTACAGTTGCTAGCTTGACAGTTGGCTACTGCTTTCTTTCTGATGTTAGAAATAGAGCCCTACAAATAACAAAATGCAGATCAGCTACTCTCAATTTTCTATGATAAAAGAAGGACATTTAGGCTGCTGAGATGGTTCCTCAGGCAAAACTGCCTGCCACGTAAGCCCATTTCTGAGTTTGATACAGAAACTCATGATGGAAGGTGAAACTCAAATGATGTTCACTAAGATCCACATACAGACCACACACATGTGCTGGCATACATGTATCTGCATTCATACTCTCTCTCTCTCTCTCTCTCTCTCTCTCTCTCTCTCTCTCACACACACACACACACATGCTCACAAGCAAACATACCACTCACATCATGCATATACATTAATAATAATTTCTAACAGAAATGAATAAATAAATAAATAACCCTATTGAAATTTATTTCAAAATATTTACATATAAATATGGACTGATAAGTATATAGTAGGTTTACATTTCAAATATTTATAACCCTCCCTCAATATAAAACTTTTCAATATGGTAAAAATTAAATAATATAACTTTCTATAGGGGTGTGTTTCTGAAGCTCTGATCAGGAATCTGTGTGTGAAACCTGAAGGTCTTGTTGCACATTTGGTTCTTGATTGATCAGTATAGTTGCTAGTGGCCAATGGCTGGACAGAAGAGGCAGGACTTCCAGGTTCCCATTGGCAAGTTAGCAGACACAGGAGGAGGAGAGAGGATTTAGAGTGAGAGTGAGCCATCAGCCATGTGAGATCTCTGGTGGAGTGGTCATTGCCCGCTTCCCTGACTGGGTCTGGGGTAGCAGGCTGGAGGTTAGAAACACAACTAATAGGCAGATTTAGATGTGTCAAGTTGAAAGTGAAGGTAAGGACAGGTAAGCTGTGGGAGGCTTAGAAGTGCCTAGCCATTGAGCTAAAAAGCATACTAAAAATATGCTAATGTGTGTGTCTTTCATCCAAGGATCCAAGGGAACCAGAGTTGTGGCTGGTAGAGCAGTCCATTCAGACCTTAAAGTGAGAGAAAGACATCGAATGCATTTTCGAATAAATCATTGAAGGGGATGGCATTTGATCTCTTATTTGAGATAAAACTATGGAAATCTCAGTCACTCTCAAGGAATGTATAGAGCATACGTATATAGTGGACAAGGATGAAGTGACATCTGTCTACAGTACAACATAATTCTAAATGATTACACGACTGAGACTATCTTATTTCTCTTAAGGCAAAAATAGAATGCCAATTTCTCCAAGAGCTCCACGACAACCCGCTCATGTCACTTCCAAGAATAATGATGAGTCTCAAACCTTGGGAGTTCTTCCAAGCTGCTCACGAGGACAGGACCACATAATTCCAAACCAGGATCCGAATAGATAAATTTAAGATAAATACAGCATTTCCCAGCATGGGGAACTTACAGACTTGAACTGGAGATTGTGGTTTCTTTGGAATGCTTTATAACTTGGTAGATGAACACTAACTAATAAACACCTTTCTCTGTGAAGGTGAAATGTTTTAAAAGTTGTTCCTACCTACTTTTTCCTCTGAAGAATATACCCTACATCTTCCTTGAAACATTGTATCGGTGGTCAATAATAAGTTATGTATTAAAGTGTTTAGGAATCAAATAAGCATTTAAATCCAACAGATAAATCTGCCTATGTCTTCTACAGAAAAAATGTATCCTCTCAGGAGATAGCTTATATAAACTCAGATAAAGCTCAGCTATAATCGCAGAGTACATTTCCTCTAAAGTATTTAATTAAATTAAGTTCATTGCCTACCAAAAATATTGTTTATTGATAGCCCTAGAACATTTTGGGAGAATTAAAATAGTTCTTTGGGGTTTCATGAGAAAAGAAAGAAAAATTTTCAGTGTAAAAAAATCAACTGAGTTCTCAAAATGCATGTTTAATCAATAACACCCAATAATTAGAACTCTTTTAGAAGCAGTACCCAATACATACCCATTTAAACCCTTTCCTCTTGTAAAAGACTCGTTCATACAATACAGGACTGAGCCAAACATAGCCATAAGCTATGCTTTATTGTGTATATGGCCATAAAACCTCAGGATCAAATTTCCTATAATCATCTTCTCTATCCTTACCTACCAACACACACACACACACACACACACACACACACACACACACACACACGGCTTCAGATGTGGCATACAAGGAAAATTTTGTGATATCATTTGTTCCCAAGAAAGCACAAACTCATTAAAAAAACTTTAATTTTTGTCTTTTCTTTTATTCATTAGGAAATTTCAAGTGTTAAGAGTAGGAGCTATCTAACTACATTTTAATTACTTTTTGAATTTATTAATAGCATGGCATTATTAACTGGTTAGTTTTAATTGTCAATTTTACACAAACTGTAGTCATCTGGGACAAGGGACTTACTCAAATCACAGATGCCAATGCCCATATCTGTGAGAAATTTTCTAGGTTGCTGAGTGATGGCGGGATTCCCAGCCTACATTGGACAGGACCATCTCTTGCAGGGAAGCGGTGCCTAGGCTGTGTCCGAAAGATAACTGAATAGAAGAGAGCAAGTCAGGATACAGTGTTCCTCCATGCTCTCTGCTTCATTTACTGCCTTCATATCCTTGCCCTGCAAGAGTCTCTGTCCTGACTTTCCTCAAGGATGAACTATGACCTGGAAGATGATGAAATAAACCATCTCCGTCTCAAGTTGGCTTTGGTTATTGTACTTATCACAGAAACAGAAAGTAAACTATTTAGAATCTTACAAATTTAACTTACTTCTTAATAGTCAGTAGAGAAAAATAGCCCTAAAGTATGGTTTAATAGTAAAAGTTTGAAATGAATATCCCAGTGAGCCTAGTGCCTTGCTAATTAAAAGGACCATAATGTATTTTTACATATTTGAGCTGTTGGTTCACTGAGTTTCTAATTTAATAAGTCAATAACAGCAAGATTCATCTACTATACCTATGCCAAGATTACTTTCATTTTTTAAAAAAATATTGTGGTTCCATTTTAACTGTGCAATTGTATGCAATCATGTGTGAATATATATATATGTATGTATATATATGCCACCACATGTATATGATTCATCTCTTGGTAGGCAGTTACTAACATAGTAATTGTTAGAAAAAGAGTATTCCTATTTAAGCTAGTTACACAGTTAAAAACATCAACCTTCCTCCCCCCACCAAAAAAAAAAAAAAAAAGCAGCAGAAAATGGCAGTGTGGCAGAATGTCTCCTGCTCCTGGCTCAGAACAGAAGCCATTGTGCTTGGCAGAGTGTCTGAATCTCCATTGTATTCGCACACCCTCATCCTATGGAGGGTTGAGCTAAATGAGCCAGTATGTTAATTATGTGCTCTGGGAGCACAAAGAAGAAATAAAGCAGTTATTACCTTCCCAAGATTCTCAGGTAATGAGACCTGCTTCTGGAGGTAGGTGGCACAGGACCAGAATCTATCATGACAACGAGTTTTGCAGTAAAATGCACAGAATTAATTTGTTAATGAAAATCCTCCACTGGTTCTCTGCGTCACATCCACCTGACACATGTCACTGGGCAATGTCATTACCAGTTAACCAGCACAAGGTCTTTGGAACAGATGGTATAGCCATGCCTTTTCAGAACTGAGACCAGCTAATTTCAGCCACCCCCCACCCCATACCATGAAAAGGAAATAAAATAAAATTGGCTCCACGTCACTCAAACATGACAGTACTTTGGATTTTCCCCCATGATGTCTTTTTAGCCTTGAGGCAGATATGACAGGCGCCTTATTAAATTCCAAAAATAAATGTGGAAGAAAAAGGCAGTGCATTCCAATGAGACATCCAACTTGTTAAAATGCAAGACACATAAAACTTTGCTCATTTTAGTTTTAGTGATCATCCCCATCGTTTAGATCAAAATGGAAATTCAATAATTTTTAGCATGGGCGAAGTAAAAATAGTTCAAAGATACCTGCTTTTGTTCAATAAATATGGCTATCCAATAGCTCCCAAATACTTAAGCTGGAGTTTTCTAAGATGTCACCGTCAATGCCTAGATGTTAGGGTAAGGAATATAGAATAAAATAGATAGAGTATCTCTCACTCTACACGGAAGCACCATCCATTCATCTCTTAAGTGTTCATTAGATAAACCCACAGATCCCTCCTCTGTGCATCCCAATCATTCTCCCACTTTTTAGAAGGGTGATGAAGGGGCATGTGTTGCCTCTCAAATTAACATGCTACCTTGTGGCTCACTTTCATTCACAAGATCTTTCATTGCATTCAATCCCCTTCCTTCATGCCTTCCTAGGCAGCCAATTTTATAGTAGGTCTTGTTCATCACATGCTCATAGAAATGTGCTTGTTTTTAGTAGCTGTTTATTTTAAAAGTTTCTACTTACATTCATCTAAGCCATACCATCCAGCCCAAGACTTTGCCCAAATTTGTAACTGAATTATAATGCTGAAAAGAACATAGCCAGTTGCACATGTTATAACTTTGCCATTGCTATTGCTTCTTCACTGTCTTACCATGGCCTCTCCTTAGTTTTTTTCCCCCCTCATTGCAGTAACACGATACCAAACAAAAACAACTCAAGCAAGAAAGGATGAACCTGTCTCACAGTTTGGGCGTCAGGACAGCACAGAAGCAGGAACATGAGGCAGAAGAATACCTTGTAAACATGGTCAGTAAGGACAAAGGAACCAATTCTTGGTTATTTTCCATCTTTGTGCTCTGTCTAGAATGTCAGTCATGAATGGAATGATGCTACTGACAGCCAAGGTGAGTCTTCGAATTTCAGTTAAACTTACTGGAAATTACTTCACAGACACATTCAGAGGTTTGTTTCCTAGGGGCTTCCAACTCCTATCATTGTGATAATCATTATCAAGCACCCAGAGTCTAGTAGTGAAACCAAGAACATTCTCAACTGGGCTCATATATTTGAATGTTTGATTCTCAGTTGGTGGATTGCGAAGGAAGGGTTAGGAGGTATGGCCTTGATAGCAGAGGTGTGTCAGTGTATTTTGGCTTTGAGGTTTCAGAAGCCCATGCCATTTCCTGTCTTTCTCTCTCTCAGCCCACTTTCTTTGGATCAGAATGTCTTGATACTACAATGCTTAACTCCTTGACTGTGATCACTGCCCCCACCATTGAGACCATGGAATAACCCTCTGAAAATGTAAGCCCTCAGACAGATATTTTTGTTTAAATGTTGCCCTGCTTGATTTTTTTTTTTTTGTCATAGCAATAGTAACCTAACAACAAATGAAATCTTACTGGAACTTTGATATAAAACATCAAAAGAAATTCAATATTGAAGTTTTGGAATGTTTACATTATATTCTGTGAAAACCACAAAATTTCAGAATCTTATTTACCTCTAGGAGCACGTCCCTTGAGGTTGGTCCAGCTTCAGGAACAATGATGGACAGATGTCTGCATCCCATACCCAAGAATAGTGAGAAACTCATCTTAGAGTTGATAGGATGTGCAGTATGTATATCATACAACAAATTACAGAGAAGATAATAAGGTGTACTGAGAATTGGAGAAAGCATTACCCCTGGGGAAGATCCCACCAATTGGATACCCAATAGCAAAGAGTAATCTGTAATAACACATACAGGCAACATTGTACACATGGAACATCTTATATTTAGGGATATAACAATGAAAAATAACTGAATTTGAAAGAAAGCAGAAGTGGGCTTGGGAGTGGTCTTAGAAGAAGGAAAGAATAGGAAGAAGATGTGCAACTATAATCTCAAAACAAAAAGAAAAATTACATTAACCAATTTCTTATATGCATGAACATGTACTCAGAAGAAAGCTTGCAGGAATCAACTCTCTCTAGTCTGTGGGTCCTGGAATAGGCTTGGTGACAATTGCCTTTATTCCATGAACCATCTCAACCAAGTCAAACATAATTTTCATGCATTATTTAATACATATACCGCTAAAGGAGACAGCACTAACCTCAGAAAGTTTATACAACTTGTACAAGGTCACAAACACACACACACACAAACACACACACACACCACTATGTGACAATACTAGTTATTGGTCTCTTGTACTTTACTTTCAAAGCCCAGGACCACACATCTTCAATGCCAGAGTTTTACACAGTAGTGACATACCTAAAATAGAAAGTGGAGGAGACTGTCATATCAAAACTTAGATCATATATACAGTGCTCTGCAACATGTTGAAACAATTGCTCCTCCAACTTTCCAACCTAAGATAGATGATCACATAGCACTTTATGCAGCAGCAGGATACAATCAGTGATTATGATCTAAACAATGATTCCAAAGACTAATGCTAGCTCACCTTATTTTTGCCTGGGGCTGTTGTCCTAAATAAGGTTTCTCACAAAAGGAGCAAATTAATATTTTGCAATATGGTCAGGTATGTTCTGTAATGTATTGTGCAAACTACTGTTATTTCTAGCAAAAGAAATATGGTTGAAGCCAGATTGAGAGACAAGGGAGTCATTGCTAGCTCTCATTATAGTTTCCTCATTGTGACTATTGCAACATCCAAGATCAAGAGACATGAACAAGACAGGCTGGATCAGGTATTGGGGTCTCATTCATTCTCAACCCAGCACCCTTGACTGCCCTCACCTCCACTCTCATCTCCTCTCCTCCTTCTCTCCCTCTGTTTCTTCCTAATAGCATTTCTCTTGTTAAATTCCTGTGATGCAAAGATATAACTAGTGCTTAGGACACAACCTTCCACTAACAGTTCAAGGACACGGTCTTTATTAGACATGAAGAAGAAAGTACAAGACTTTCAAACTGAAGCAACCAAGGGCATGGCTGCCTACAACTTTAATCCCAGCACTCAAAGAGGCAGAGACAGACAGCTGTCATTACATTCAAGGCCAGTGTGATCAATGTCATGAACTTCAGGCCCAGAAGGCATTATGAGCAGCTGCTCTTTCCTCTGTCTTAGGCAGAAGTCAACATGTGACAGAATATTGCTTCGCCTTCCATCTATGTTTTATCCCTTTTCTGTTTAAGTTCAACTAGAACTCTGTGCTAGGAAGAACATTTGTTGTTTATCCTACCCTCTTGCAAAGCCAAGCTACTGCTGCAGTCATGATATGTGTAGAGCACAGCTGATGTAAAAGGAATTAGTTTAGCAAAATGAAAAGCAGAATATACTTATATATAACATTCCTTTTACATCTGATTCAGATTGGATCTATCTATGTCATTATTCCTTTCCTTCTGGAAGAAGATATTCAAATAGAACACACACACACACACACACACACACACACACACACACACACACACACAACTGTTTGGTGAGATTGGTTGCATCTACAATTTTTAAGTATTAAGATGAATGAGTGAAAAACCTCAATGAAGGGTGTTGCTACCTCTTTCCATACCATGATCCAGTCTTTTGGGTGACATTCTCCATTCTTGAATTTTATTATTTAACTTTCTGAGATAGATATAAATGTACCTAATTTGATTTGAACTGTGTGGATCTTTAACACCAGTATTCTGTGCCAGTATGATCCATAAGGCGACACACAGTTCTCTGAAAACCCCATGCTTTCTTAGCAGTAAAAGTAAGAGAGTCAAAGTGCATTCCTGTAAAAACAACAAAAAAAAGAGTCATTTTCTGCTTGCTTGCTGATAAAACACAGGCGAAGTGTAGTATTTCAGGGTCTGAGTTTGGTAAATTCATTGTTTGTCATCAAGTCTCCTAATATTATGCGAGAAATCTGCTCACCAGTCACTGCGACCACTGTCACTTCTGACTCTTCTGTGCACATGGTGTTTGAGATTCTAGCCACACAAGGGAAGGAATGATACAAATGGGTGATCTTTTCGTGATGCTTGGTTAGCTTCCTAGTATTGATTAACCATCGCTCAGTGGTGGGAAAGCCCTGGATTGGAGATTAGAAGATTGATGACTTGATACAAGCTTGGCCTCTCTTTATTTCCTTTACTAGCATGCCAACCTGACTTAACTTGTCTGTTCCCCAATTCTCTCCTCTGTTATTAGGGCTCTGTACATCCTATTTGAGAGCCAATTAGATAGTTCTCACTACTTATGAATATTACACCATCTTTCCAGAAAGGTGAATGGCATACAAATACTTAATGTGCAAAGTTTTATTGAAGATAATGTTATCCTTAAGCACCAGAAACGTAATCTGAATGAAATAAGTCATCTAAAATTAGCATTGCCTGACGTTTTACTATAATTTGCTCGCCTTTTTCTTTGTGCAGTCTGATGATTTGAGCCAAATATAATATAATATGATACAATATAATATAATATAATATAATGAGGTATGAGAAAAATGTGTGAGTTTTCATGGTGCTTTATGTTCATGAGATAGTGGCAACAGTGTAAGTAGAACTTGATCTGTAATCAAGAAGATTTATTAGAATGATTATTATAGTTTAGCATTGAAGAATTTTTAAAATTTGCTTTAGTCTTTTAACTATGTGTATTGTAGATGGTTGTCTGGAGGTCTGTGGATGTGAGTGTAGGTGTTTACTGATGCCAGTGGCATTTGCCTCCCTTGGGAGTGGAGTTACAAGCTGTTAAGAATGACTCACTATAGGTGCTGGGAACACTGGGAACCTCCAGAAGTGCAGTAACTGCCCAATGCTGTATATAGTTTGCTCTATAGCAAACTATCCAGTGGGTATCTGATCCAGTGTCACAAGAATGAGAAATTGCCCTGAGACAATTAACCTAGTTCTCCAAAAAGGAATTATGATATTTTATTTTTTTTTTATTTGTTTTTATTTACATGTATGAAAAGGCCAGAAAGGGTGTCAGGTCTATGGATTTAAAGGTCCAGGCAGTTGTCTCTTAGCTGCCCAACGTAGGTGATGGAACTGAACTCAGGTCCTTTGAAAGAACAGCAAAGATATTCAATGTGGCATCTCTCCAGCCTCACCTTTGAGATTCTGATATTATCTTGTTAACTATGAAACAATTTGGTGAATTTATCTGCCCATAGACTGTCAAAATGTGAACAATGGTCAGGAGTTTTGTAAGGACAAACAAAACAAAGCAAAGGTAAAAGAAAAAAAAAAAGATATTCTTTTTGTGAAAAATAAAGTTTTTAAAAATAAGTACACAACTTCATTTACTCATGAAATCTATTTATCAAGAGATATTTATGTGGAGTTGTTTTCATTTGAACACTCGCATCTGTCAATCATCCTCAATTAATCAGCTATTCATCAGGGAAAAATAAAAGTCAAAGAAAAGTTATAAATACATATGTTGCTATAATTTTAAATCACTAGATTTCAGCTGGGTGTGGTTTTATATGCCTGATAACAGGACTTTCTACAGAATCCAAGTAAGATCTGTGACCAGCTAATTCAGTGAAGCCCTATCTTTGAACAACTCAAACGCGGGAGAACACAAAGCTCAATGCTCGATTCTTGACTGGCTACACTGTGCGTTTAGTTGGTGAATTTGTAAAGCTGACCTTGAGGGTAAGGTGATCCATAGATCCCCGGGTGTTTATTTTCTAAAATGTTCTCTGAAATACCATTTCTTGGTCCAGACTACCCTCCTCATATTGTGATGAGAAAAAAATGAAAAGAACAAACAGCCCAAGAGAGTAGCTGGCAGGTGATCCATTCCAGTCAAGGTTACTATTGTTTGTCTCAGAATATAAAACTGGCTGCAGCTGGGAACAGACGGCAGTGATTCATCTATGGAGACAATGGTCTGACCGGAAGTTGTGATAAGGAACTCCAAAGGGACTGAGTATGGCTTCTTTGGTCTATTTCCATGGGCTTGTTGTAAGGACCTGATTAGATGATTCTGCCTCTCTGCTGCTAATTTTTTTCTTTTACTCAAAAGCTTTATCCAAAGACTTACTCTATTCTGAATCATGTTCTCAACTGGGAACTCCAGCTGGCTGACTCCCTGTGCCTCTTCCAATTGGTTCTGTTGTATGTTTCTAAGCCCCTGAGTTGATGTCGCTTCCTCTTCTTTGGTCCCTCACTTGGGTAGGTTGTCTCTCGTAGAAGTTTTGAGCACCGATCTAACAATATTCGCTTATCTGCTACTTCTGCCTACCTGCTAATTACTATCTACTCTTTCACTAGCTAAATGCCAGTAAACTCACTCACTCAAAACTGTAAGTCAACCGGGACTTGTGTAATCTCATCATTCACCATCCAAGAGCAAGCCAATCTCTTTGAGTTTCAGGTTAGCCTGGCATACAGAGGAAATTCAAGGCTCAAGGCCTGTCAGGGTTACATATTAAGACCTACTCTCAAAAATCAGCCAGTAGAGAACAAACATACTGATATCTTGAATCATTCTCTGGATTATACAATTATTGATTCTCTAAATTTTTTTTCAAAAATAAATTAAAATAGCCAGTCTGTTGTTATTTGTTTTTTTTCAATTTCATATGAGGAAGAGTTAGACTGCACCATTTGATTGTGCATTTCTCTTTCTTTGCATGTCTGTTCATGTCATTCCCCCTGTTGTAAATGCACAACCTAGAGCTGCTGGTCACCACTAAGCATGCCAGTCTTTCTTAAAGCCAGGAAACACATATAAAATATAATCAATTGATTGAATGTTTTAGGAACATTGAGAAAATCATGAAAAGGTTTCAAATATCAGTGCATTCCTCTATCAGCAGGTAGAAGAAAAAGTTAAACAGAATCAGGGCAAAACAAAAGTCTGTCATGCTGGAGACAGAGGTAAGTTGGTACAGTGTTTACCCAATCATAACACAGGAAGCTTTTAGCTATAAAGGTTGAGAATACATGATCATAGAAAAAACATGCACACAAATTATTACTCTGGCTTTTCTCAGAATTGTCAGAAAATTCAGGAGCAACCAAGGTTCCTATCATGAGAAGCAAAGTATCTGAGCAAAAAAATATACATAGATCAAAATATGTGGCTATATGGAGTTAGCTTAAATCTATCACACAAGCTGAGAGAAACCAGTCTAAAAAGTTTCATAGGAAATGATTCCATAGACCTGGTCTATAGGGAAAATGATGAATGCGTGCCAGGGTTTAAATGAAAAGAATGAATGAGTAGATGGAGCTCAGGTATTTTCTAGGGCAGTGAATTCACTTTTCAGAACACCAACATACTATGTATACTTCATTATATATTGGTTCATATGCTTGCTTAGGCTCTTCAATACCAAGATAGAACAAGATAGAAACCATAGGCTTTGGGTGATGTTGATGTATGAGTTTATCAGTTGGAACAAATATGCATACTTGTTTTTATGATAGTGAGAGAGACATTGTTAAAGTCACTACTTAATATTGCTGTGAGCCTAAATTGCTTCTAAACTTAGTCTACTATTTTAGGAAAGGAATGGGATGAAATACTACATTATTGTAGAAAAAGAGATTGAAACACTTAGTTGAATGCTTTCAGATCATATTTTATTTTTAGAAGAAAGCATGATGTAAATATTTGAAAACAAATATTCAAAAATCTCTGAGACTTTTGCTTTAACATACTGTTGAATCAATTGCTTTGTTGAAACCTCTTATCACAAAATTTGTCATTGTATATCACTTACTGTAAAAGAAAATATAAATGTGTCCTTGATACACATTTATATTTTATGTTTAGATAAAATAACTACAATTCATGGTATAAATTTTTTCCATTTTATGCCATTCATAAGAGGTTGATGAGAAATTTTGGACTATGTAAATTTTTTGGTTGTACAAATTAAAGAAGAGTTTAGTTAAATCTTCCTTTCATAGTTAGTCACTTTTAATGAATATTTTTAAGAAAAACATTTTAAGTTTTAAAACATATTATTAAATTATATTCATCATTATAGTTAAATGCTTTAAATAGTTTAAAAGTCGTTGTTTATCTATTCTTTAATTTTACATGAAAGTAGAATAACAACTATCATTTTGCCTCACAAAGATATTAGGTCTTTTCTAATTCACATTTTAATCTTGTATTTTATGAGCATAAGGGGGTATATTACAATAAATGAATAGACATCCACACATATTTATATATATCCACAATATTTAAGTATGACGCAACTATCAGAAACCCCCAGAATTAAAATCACATGATTGCCTCCCTTGACACTGACATCATTCACCTTGCCATTAATGAACCAATCTCAAAAATCCCTGACCAATAACCACAAAAGCCCAAATACTGAGAAGATAAGCCCCAAAGAGACACTATTTGAATTCCTGTCATTGAATTTTTAATTCTGTTTCCTTTTCAATAAACTCCTCTCATCTGATGACCCAGAAAGAAGGAATTCTGCACAGACAAAGCACTTACATAGGTCAACATAAAATTACAAAGGGAGAAAGGATAAAGAGATTGCAATTTAATTGTAAAATATTAATAAAAGTCCTTCCTTTTAAGTAGCTCCTGTGTCTCCTTGGGGGATAAGTGTCTCTTTCATATATCAGAAAGCTTTAAATAGATGCATCTTTCATTTCACAGAAGGCTGTAGTGAGCAATGAGTCTCTGTGATGCCACTAATTGTATTCTTCCCTGACTACTTTCACCTTAAGTGATGGCCTTCTGTAATTCTTGAAGGCCAACGACATTCACTGTCAGAAAAGAAATAAAAGGCATCCAGGCATGATTAGTGGTCAAATATTTGTCTTCTCTCTCCTAGAACCCTAATCTCACTTCATTTTAACAGGAACAACCAGCCTAGGGGTCCCTGAGATGGTAATGATGTCACAATCCCGAGGGAAGGCTTGTGTGTGGATCGGTATGTAAGGCGGAACAGTCAGGTTTGATTTCAATAGACAATACGACTCATTGCTCTTCTATGAATTTTGACATTGCCATGGAATGAAGAAAAGATCCTGATCTAAGCCAGCCTAGACAAAGCAATATTAAATATTTAATTTCAAAAGGCGAAGCTTGTGGTCCCTAAGCTCCAGCACGGCTAATGGCCTACTCCCTAGCTAAGCTTCATGGAGCAAATGCCACACTATAATTTTTATAAAAGAGAAGGAATTTCTTCAGGAATATTTATAATCCCCAAATCTACATAAACACAATACGAATAGTTTTTAAATTGTTAAATTATTAACACACATGTATTTATGTGCTATGATGTTGACTAGTAGACTTGTGGGTATTTTGTTTTTTACATATTTTTTATGAATCAAATCAATTTTAGTTTCATATTTTTTTTTGCTCCAAAAAGCAATATAGAATTAAGCTAAGTAGAATTAGTTATTCACATTTTCTTTTCTAACTATAATAATTATATCCCCCTTTCTCTATCTATCTATCTATCTATCTATCTATCTATCTATCTATCTATCTATCTATCTATACATATATATGTATGTATATATATATATATGTATATATATATATACAAATATATTCTTTCAAAATAATTATACAATTCTATATTATACTTAAAAGCTAGTAAAGTCTATATTAGTTTCTATATGTTATTTTAGGCACTTTCAGTATGAGAAAATCTTTTATCACATAGTAGAATCCATAGTTTATAATCATTAAGAGCAGATGTTATTTTTATCCCTATCACCTTAGCTACACAGTGTAAATCTTATAATCTACACTTACTTTCTCAATGCAGAAACTCCCTTACATGTGTTACCTACATAGCATATATCAACTGAAAACAAAACAGAACAAAACAAAATGAAACAAAAGCTAGCACAAGGATTCTTTCACATTCTAGAAAACAAAGTCTGGAAATAATAAAAACACATGACTGAATTGACATTGTGAAAATGTGCATAGATGATTTTCTATAGTCTTTTCTCATTTATAAATAACAACAACAAAAACCAAATAAATAAATAAAAAACGTGTTCTGTTTGTTTATACGCCACACCAAGCTCATATAGAGTGATTCAGATTCAGATGACACTGGTGTGGATAATGTAAATGCCAGTTTTTAAATCAAAGACAACAACACATTATTTGAAAATGGCATGGACCTAGGATCATTTTTAAAATGATGAAGTGACTCAAATATATTTGAGTTCTGCTTTGCATGATGGGAAAGGAGACAGCTAATGAGACAAAGCAGGTAAGAGATAAGCCTCAGTCCAAGGCCATAGCAACATGAATGCACCTAATCTCAGATGAAAGGAGGTATTTGGGGTTCATGATCAATGATCAGTCATAGATATTCACAGATTTTACCAAGTGACAGTTTAGATAGCACTTCCATGTTATCTAAAGGGTTAACAAAATATGAAAAGCCAAGAAAGACTAATCAAATATGATCATGGAGGAAGGAAAGAGAAATGATGTAAAATCTAGAAAGTGGGAACAATGACAATGAGTCAAACACTGATGTGACATTTCTGATAGACTGAAATTGAGGAATGGAAATATAGTCACCTATGCTATAAAGATATTTATGGATAGCCTGAATGTCAAATAGTGAAACTGAATTTGCCCTGTGAGTTTTGAAATTATACATTGATAGATGAGAAAGAAAAGAGCCCATATTAAAGTCTCATAAAATTTAGCTATGAATTCCAGAAACATGCTAGTGATTTCAGAAGGGATGGTAATACCTTTGTTTGAGTTGGTTCATACATAAAATAGCTATAATCTATGACTAAATAATCATAATGTCACCTGCTGTTTAAATATCTATAGCATGTATATGTTTGGATAATCATTTGAAACTCCAGATGTATATACTGAATTCACAGTACAGAAAAACTAAGTCATAGGGGCTAAGTAAGATGACACAATCAATAAATATTACAGCCAATTTATAAGGTTATTACTTAGGACAATTACAAAAATGTTTACAGTCTCTACCCTTAAGAAAATAAAAAGGACATAGCTTTTATAAGATAAAATAAAGAAATGTAAATGATGGAAAGTAAGAATATATTGAAAGCATTAGCATTCATAAAATTGGGAAGAAGCAAAGTTGGGATGTGGGGAGATAAGAATTATGAAGTGTTGAGTCAAATTCCTGATGTATGGTGCAAAGTTCAGTTATCACTTCAGATTCTGAGAAAAGAGCCTGAAAAGATTCATTTCTAGGCCAGAGAGACTACATTGAAGGCTCCTGCCCATTTAAAGCTGGGAAATCTGCTTTTTTAAGCTATCCAATTAGGAACATGGGTAGACGGAAGAAATGAAGATGGCAGTGGGGAAGAGATGCCTGCACAGTGGTCCAGAGTGCAAGTTATAAATGCGCAGTCAAGGAAATAATCAGAAAAGTAAACAATCACAAATAATCATAAAGACAGATGGAAAATAAAACAAACAAACAACCCAAGGCGTTGGCTTCTATGGATCAGACAGAACAGCAAATATAAATGGGCGCTGATCATAACATCAATGGCTAAGCTCCTGAGAAAGCGCAGAAGGCAGAAAGCCTTGTGTGAAGTCTGATGATCTGAGTTCAACACCAGAAACCAAAGGTGAACAATGAGAACTGACTTTTGAAGGTTGTTCTCTGACTTCCACACATGCACTGTTATACATGTGTGCTGTGTATGCACAAGCACGTGCATGTGCATGCACACTTTTGTGCAGGTACACACACACACACACACACACACACACACACCTATGCACTCACTTTCTTATTTTATTTTTGAAAAATAATATGGCAGAATACTCTCTAGAGTTGAATTGCAAATAAAGGAAGGATGGTGGTTCTACTACACAGAATCCACAGACCGAAAACATCAGGAAGGGAAGGTAGGATGTCCAGTGCTTTGGTTTCAATGTGTCTTAAATTTATGTTTTTGAAACTTAAAGTGACTGATGGAGGTAGGATTAACAGAGATTCAGGTCATGAAGTCTCTGACATCGTTACATCTTTTCCTGACAGTGAAATGGCAGTTGCTGCCTAGACTATCGGCCCCTTTACCTTCCGTCATGTGAAGATGCATTCTGTCTGGCCAGAGTTTATATAAAACCATCCTCATCACACTGAACCATCCTCTCAGTGCTTTGAATATAGACATTTCAGCCTGTACGTCTATAAGTCAAAACACAACTCAGTCTGTAGCATTTGCTTATGGTAGTACAAAATAGAGTAAGATACAATCTCATCATTAAACTAATTGGAAACTGTGGGTCAAATACCAAAAGGAGACCAATGCTTATGCATTTAGCAGGGCAAGGGACTCAGTTACAAGTCTTTAGGATATTGGCAAACACATTATTTAGAGATCTGAAAACCAAGACCCCTTGCTTTGTGCCACCATTCGTGACAACAATTACGATTCTTCTTCACATCCAATCCCTAATAAGCCTAGATTGATGTATTACACTAGCCCATTAACAAAGAAATTTCATATCTCTGCTCATCAGTGCCAATTTGGGGGAGGGGGAACTTATGGTCATTTCCCTCATTGTATAGTTGCCATTGCCCCAATTAATTTCTGTTAATTTTTTTTTTTAATGTATGTGGGCATTTTGACTCCACACAGTTATATCACATACCTTGCCTGGTGCTCTCAGTGGCAGAAGAGGGCATAGGATCTCCAGGAACTGGAGTTACAGACAATTGTGAGCCACTCTATGGCTGCTGAGGATCAAATTGGCATCCTCTGGAAAAGCCAACAGTGAACATAACTGCCAAGTCTTGCCTCCTACCCCCACAAACATGTTCTCAACACAGCACAGAAAATATTTTCTTAAATTCACCACTCTTTCTTCTGGCCCTTTCTGCATGTCCTTTTCTTCATTTCCAAATCCTTTTACTCTGTGCTTTGTTGAGCACACTGTCAACTATGGTCTCAGTTTGACTGTCACCTGCTAAACAGAAAATACCTCACACAGCCAGCTAAAAAGCTTGCCCTACTGTATCTACTCCATATACCTCTCTACTGGGATTTCCTTCAGGATTTAGCCATCACTTTAGCTTCTATTATTTATATGCTCTCTAATTTCTTTTTCTGTTTGACCACAAGCATGTGCTTTCATAATAACCAAGGATTTTTTTTCTCCTTCACTTTTATGTTCTGTCATGCTCAAAAACAACATGTGGCTCATAGCAAGCATACAATAAAGGACAATTATTAAAAGTACACACTGCATATGTGCATAAGTCCTATCTTCTTCTACCTAGTGTGCTATGGGTCTGTATGGAGTGGAGATCTCAGGTATTTATTCTTCACAATAGAAATTGTGAAATTATCAAACAGGCCAATTTTAGGAGATTTAGAAGGTGGTGAGAGGTTAAACCAACAAACATGCCTAGAAACAACTGGTGATCCAGGACAAAAATAAATATAATACAACTAAATACAGGATGATAATTTATATGACGAGCTGAGATACCATCTGTCATGTTGTTTATGCCTGTCTATAAGGGGATATTATAGACTGCAAAACATATACACACGAACTATCCAAATATATGAACGTGATCAAGAAAAGTATGCTTCAGCCTATATTGTACTGTCCTGCAGCATGACTGCAGGCATTTGCAGGTTTGGCATTGACAAGACCCATATATGCCAAGTGGAGGTGACTAGAGAAGCATACAATTTGGAAATCACCGATGTTTAGCCTAATAACTTCATTTGCTCTGTCAATTCAAAATACAACTGGAAAGAAAAATTTGGAGGCCCTGAAGGGAGCTGCAGTTGCAGGTTTGTCCATCCTCTTTAGTATCAAAGGCTTCCTTGGTAATGACTCTAAGTTCAATGCAGATGTACATAATTGTCAGAATACTGCAGGGAACATCTGTTACTTTAACGGAGGAAGATGAAGGTGCTCATGAGAAACTGTTGTCTTATTACGTATAGAACAACATAAGTCTGCACACTGCATTGTGATAGAGAAAGGCAGAGGTTTGTAAGAAAGCTCATGCTGCATTTTAACAGTATCCATGAGAAGAAGCCCAAGAGACAAGTTAAGAAAAAGAAGTGAACAGTATTAAATTTGCATTTCCCAGAAGAAAGATCTGGTCACTCAGAAGAAGGCAAACTTCCTCAGAGGAACAGGCTGCTGAGAATTAAAGCAATTTTCAATGAAGACTATTTTTTATAAAGATAATAAACTTACTGACCAAGCAAAGTAAGCAAACAAAAAAATAATAAAAGGAAAAGAATAAGAAAAGGAAAAGCAGGAGGAGAAAAGAAGAAAGAAGATTAGGAGGAGAAAAGGGGAAG
>NC_034601.1:66351104-66357365 GCF_900095145.1 Mus pahari
GAAGGAAGGAAGGAAGGAAAGAAAGAAAGAAAGAAAGAAAGAAAGAAAGAAAGAAAGAAAGAAAGAAAGAAAGAAAGAAAGAGGAAGAGTGAAAACAAGAAGAACAAGATGAAGAACCAACAAGAAAAAGAAGATGAAGAACAAGAAGAAAAGAAGCAGTAGAAGCAACTTAGGAAAGCAGGAACAATCCAGGAATGTTGGTAATGGCAGGGATATTCCTGATAAGTAAGATGTTGAATTTAGGGAGCAAAGCTATTCCAGAAGTTAAACTGGTCAATAACTCGAAATCCATAGAAACTACAGGCTAGGCGAAGTACTAAAAACTTCACGGGCAACATTTTCAGTGGAGTTGAAGCACAGAGATTCAAAAGAGCAATGTTCCCATGTACATTTCTTTGTGAGGTCAGCAATGAGGTTTAAAAAACAAACATTGGGATAAGAATTCATCATGAAATTTCCCAAGAAAAAGAGTCTGAGCTTCCTGCTGCTGTTGGTGGGCACCTGTGTCCAGCTACTCTAAGGCTTAGTAGGGAGGATGTCAGTATCCATGGGTTCAAGACTATCTTGTGCAACTTGGTGAGATCAGGTCTATAATCGTAATGTATCAGTAAAGCAAGAGATTATGATTGTGAGTCTATTTAGTTTTTTACTGTTGTTGTTGTTGATGACTGAAAATTAATTGGCACACTATGCATGTTAAAAATGTGTTAGAAATGAGCCTCTACATCTGAATCTAGAGACTGCTCTCCTACAAATGGCCATGCCACTTTAAGCATTTCAGTGAAAGGTAAGAAAATCTTTTACCATTTGCTTAGCAGCCAGTGCTGCAATTCTTTCAGGGAGTAAATTACTAAAAGAAACCAGAGTTACATAAGTAAATTAGGATTCACTTGAAAGAGTCTAATAGGAAAGTGACAATGTAAATACAATGTGTTCTGAAGCCTACTTTTCATTTATTATATGCCTAGCAAATTCTGGTGATAATTTGCTTTTAATTTATTTTTTCCTATTCCTTTGGACACTTTCTATTATATTCTCTTTTTTTCTCTCTTAAAGAAATTCAGGTTATTATTACATGTGTGTAGCCCATTCTATTTATCTTCTCGTGGCTATGAAAAAGCAGTCTAAGTCAGATAACTAAAAGAACAAGTCTAATACTCTGTGAGAGTCAAAAGAAAATAATTCCCAATCATGAGGGAAGATATCCCTTAAAGTTCAGGCTTTTTTAATCACAAGATATCAAGAACCACTTTTATGTAAATTATCTTATACGGTCATCATTAAGCCTAAATAAGCCAAGTTAAATTGTTTTATTCTTTATTGTGATTTTATTCTAAATTTGTGATTTTTACTTCAGATAGTGAGTGCTGAATACCAATTGTTAGGGAAAACAACAGCATCCTGGTGCATGTTGCTGGAAATATATGCCTTGGAGTAGGAACGGAATTACCCCAGAAAGTAGAGCAGTCTGGGAACCAAACCAACACCAATTTTTCTGGTGATCTCATTTCACCCCCTCAAGTCACCAGTTGTTTATTTGCTAAGTAGCTTTTGTGAAGTATGGTGCTTGTCTCTGGGGATAGTTCTGAGGATCAAGTAGGTAGTGTACATAAAACAATATCAAACTATATAAATATATATACACATATGGCAGAGGCTCACAGCCAACCATTGTACTGAGCACAGGGTCCCCAATGGAGGAGTTAGAGAAAGGACTGAAGGAGCTGAAGGGGTTTGCAGTCCCACAGGAGGAACAACAAAATCAACCAACCAGACCCCTCAGAATTCCCAGGGATCAAGCCACCAATCAAAGAGTACACATGGGGGGACCCATGGGTCCAACTGCATATGTAGCAGAGGATGGCATTGTCTGGCATCAATGGGAGGAGAGGCCCTTGGTCCTGTGAAGGTTCAATGCTCCAGTGTAGGGGCATGCTAGGGTGGTGAGGCAGGAATGGGTGAGGGAGTGAGGGAGCATCCTCATAGATACAGGGGCTAGGGGAAACCAGGAAGTGGGATAACATTTGAAATGTAAATGTAAATAAAATATCTAATAAAAAAAGGAAGACAAAATGACAAAGAATATACTGCGGAGGGTTTATATAAAGATGCATATTTGTGTATGTTCTGTAGTTCTTTGAATCTGTCAAATAATAACTCCATATTAGTAATACATTATTGGATTGAATTTATCTGCCCTTCTTTACCCATCCAGACTTGAACATATTTGTGACATTCGCATATGTATTTTAGCACACAAATCATTATAGTTGTTATGTCTGTGTTTATAAGGTGAAGTAACCATATTCAAAACACAGAGCTCTGTGTATATGTAAATACTAGTTTCACTCTTTTGACTGGATTGACAGTCAATGACAGGGTGAGGCAGTTGAAAGAACAATTGTGTAATCTGATTGACCAGAGTGTATGGCAGAGCCTGCTTCTTCCCACCCATCCATCGCAGTCTCTGACATCAACTAGATCTACCTGTCAGTCAAAGGCATCACATACAGACAAGTTTGGACTTGCAGATCTTTGCTCAGGCAGAGTTACCAAGTACCTTTCTAAAACAGAGGGGGATCGATATCACAGAAACTCAACCTCAGTTTACGTCATCATTCATTCTTTCTTTAGAAATAAGGTATATGTAGTATTTCTTCCAGTGTTCTTGAGTCCTAATATCACATTTTACCTATTTTATCAGAATTCTAATTGAGGGTCAAAAATATCTTACAGTAAAGTTTGTTTCTCTCAAAAGCTCTTCTACAAACATTCTTACGTCAGAAAATGATCTGTTTGAAGTGATATTCTTGAACTGTCACAGCTCACATTAAAGAAATAAGTGTAATTGGCAAAGGCCATAATGATATGTCTGAAGTTTATGTGAACATTTTGATGACATTACTATAAATGAAGATTATGCTCCCAGGTGTCATGATTATCAATAATTCTAGATGAAGTAATAAAAATATGTTTATTACCCTTTTCATTTTTACTTACATTCAGAGAGGGTTAAAATACTTCACTAGAAAGATAACCTTTTCTTACCTCAAAAGACATTCAAGGTCTACATTTGTTACTGCTGTGTGAGAATTAATAGTCTAAATGGCTTTTCAGGAAGAAAGATAAAGGATAGAAGATTTTCCATCATATAGAAATTAACCCAGTGATTTTCAAGAGGACAAACCTGGAGTGTGGGCTGCTGAGCCAGTACCACATATCACAAAGATCAAAGGTTTGTTGAAGACACTCATATTTACCATAAAGCAACCGAAACTAACTCAGTTTGGTTAACAGCTTTCTGTTTTAACTGAATAATCTTCTCTTGTCCAAGGCCTATAAAGGAGGCAAAATACTACTACTGTAGCGCCTTTACTTCACTTGTTGGCTTCTTGGTTCTGTTTGTGCATGAGTGTGGATTACAAAAAAGCCCCAGCCCTCCTTTCAGGAGTACCAGGTTCGAGGGTGGCTGCGGGGGGTTGCACTAAAAAATCCACTAGGCTTTCTAAAGATGGGGTGAAGACCAAAGAGACAGCAGGAAGAAGGAACGAGAAAGGGTTAGAGGATTTGAGGAAGTGTCGCACAAGGACACTATAATCCAATGAAATTCAATGCTAGTTCATGAGCTCAACAGATAATTAAAATAAAGGAAAAGAAAACAGAAAAATGTAAATGCTCATTTATAACTGTCACTGTTTCACTAGAGTGGTAGTTTCTTGATGCTCATATGTTTTAAATTAAAATCAATGCTTCTATTTTAAAATGCTTTAATGGGATGTTTTTGCTGTTTTAAAAACATACTTCTCTGTTTTTCTTGAATGCACTAACAAAGAACATTTCTATTTTTTTCTTGCATAGAACAGAATTGTCACCATATTTTCCATCTACACCCCAGATGGGAAGGAACGCATTCTGGATGCTGAACTGAGACTCAAGATGTGTTCTAAGTCAAATTGTCCAGAGTTGACTTCATGAGAAATACTGCTCTGATTCACACATCTTGAAGAGCTACCCTAGATGACTGAACAGAATAATCAAGTATGGAAATAAATCTCTGGCCAAACACGAAGGACTTTGCTCCAGTGTTTCTTGTTTTAAACATGACCATATGCTTACAACTGTTAATTGATTTGAATGAATCATTTTTTAATGTTGTTTGCTGAATCTTAATGCAATATTGTTGATGGCAAATGTGCTCATGATTGACTTAAGGTATGTTGTATATTCTCTGTTCTATCTCTTTCAAAAACTACCTTGTTCTTAGAGTATTCAGAATTTTCTTCTTATTATAAAGGATATAAAATGAAACATGGTCTACTATGTTCATAGAAGCTTTATTTGTGATAGCCAGAAGCTGGAAACAACTCAGAGGTTCCACAACAAAAGGATGGATCCAGAGAATGTGGTTCATTTACACAATGGAACACTACTGAGCTATTAAGAACAAGGACATCCTGAGTTTTGCAAGCAAATGGATGGAACTAGGAAATATCATCCTGAGTGAGGTAACTCAGACCCAAAAGGATATACATGGTATGTACATACTAATAAGAGTATATTAGCCAAAAGAAAAATAAGAAAAAAGAAAGAAATGAAGTACAAAATACCCAAGATAGGGTCCACAGAACTCAAAAAAAATAAACGAGCTGAAGGGCTCAAGTGAAGACAGCCCCTTCTCACTTGGGAGGGAAAAACAATGCAATCACAAGTGGGGAGGGAGGAGGGACATGGGAGGAAAAGTGGGCAGAGAGAGAATTGGAGAGAGAGGGGAACCTGATCTGGTATTTGTTGTGGGAAAAGGACTAAAGTCCCAAGGGCCAGAAGAAAGAATGAAAACAGGCAATCTCAGAAGGTAGGAGTTTGGAGGGACCCTCCAAGAATGCACCAGAGACCTGGGAGGGAAGAGTCTCTCAGGAATCAAAGGGGGGGTACCTTAGATGAAATGCCAGACAGTAGGGAGAGGGAACTTATAGAGCACACCTCCAGCAGGAAGACAGGGCATCTCGTGAGGGAGATAGGGGACATCCCATAGTCACAACTCTGACCCATAATTGTTCCTGTCTGAAAGAATTACAGGGATGGAAATGGAGAGGAGCCTGAGGAAAAGAAGGTTCAGTGACAGGCCCAAAGTGGGATCCAGCTCAAGGGGAGGTCCCAAGGCCTGACACTATGACTGTGGCTATGGAGTGCTCACAAAAAGGGACCTAGCATGACCATACTCCAGAAGACCCAACAAGCAGCTGAAAGAGTCAGATGCAGATATTTGTACCCAACCAATGAACATAAGCCACTGTCCCTTGTGGTTGAGTTAGACTGAGGCTGAAAGAAGCTGAGGAGGAGGGAGAGACTGAGGCTGAAAGAAGCTGAGGAGGAGGGAGACCCTACAGGAGAAACAGCAATCTCAATTAATCTGGATCCCTGTGATCTCTCAAACACTGGATCATCAACCAGGCAGCACACACAAGCTGAGATGAGGCCCCCAAGACACGTACAGCAGAGGTCTGCAGGGACTGTATTCAATCAAATTCAATCAAACCCTCAAGAGACTGGAGGCCCCAGGGAGTTTAGAGGTCAGGTGGAGTGGAGGGTGGGTGGTGGAGGGTGGGAACATCCTTGTGAAGACAGGGCATGGGGAGGAGGTATGGGATGTAGAACAGTCTATGGGTTGACCAGGGTGGAGGGAGAAAAAAAAATCTGGAGTGTAAGAATAAATAAATAAATAGATAGATAGATAAATAAATAAATATGCTTAGCAATGCATGGTGACATATATATATATATATATATATATATATATATATATATATATATATATAAAGGAACAGATTGATGGTAAAAAATAATGAGAATACATTTTATATTGTATAGACAGAAATAAATAGATAAATTATTTTGTTCATATATCTATGAAATAGTCAAGATAAAAGTTATAAAAATAAGAATATGAAATTGGAAGAAGTAGCATAAATCTATAAGTCTACATACAACTTTATATGTTGCAAATATAGAAATCTTCTAGTCAATAAAATTTATAGGCTGTCTTATGGAAAGAAAGCTTCATGTAAAATCATGACATGAGAGTAGGCTTATGAGATCAAAGTGGGAACTATCTTCTAACACAATGAGAAAAGGGAATTCAGTAGCCTTAGTTACCTTACATTATTTCTTTCAAATACAGTGTACAACAAATTGTGTTATTTTTTTAATTATTATTTTCTTTATTAACATTTCAAATGCTATCCAGAAAGTTCCCTATACCCC
>NC_034601.1:66358475-66372214 GCF_900095145.1 Mus pahari
GTTCCTCAGAAAATTGGACATAGTACTACCGGAGGACCCAGCAATACCTCTTCTGGGCATTTACCCAGAAGATCTTCCAACTGGTAATAAGGATACATGCTCCACTATGTTCATAGCAGCCTTATTTATAAATTGTGTTATTTTTAAAGGGACATTTATCTTTATTCTTAGACAGATTTGATGGAGAATCTCAATATAATCCATAGTGAAGAGAAGGAATATTAAAGAAATTGTGTTAAAAATATTTATTGTGATGTGGTTTTATATATGATCATTATGCTAGTTTCTATTTTCCTATTTGAACTACTTGATAACAAAAATGAAAATCAAAAAGAGACATGCCTTCATTTATACTTTGAGAAGAATAACACTAGTAGTAATGAAACTATCCATCTCCCTACCTGAAGATAGTTGAACAGAATTTAGATTGAAAACCATAGATATGATGTATACAGAAAAGAATCATTTATTCATCAATCAAAAGTAAGTTAAAGTTATAAAACAGTCATGTACCTTTGATCTAATCATACTGAAACAAACAGGAAATCAAAACTTGAAAGGGTTTCTTCACTATCCCTTTCTCATACATTGGCCCTTCTGGTCTTTAATGATATTCTCTGCACATGAACAAGGTCAGTCTCCTTCCCTCAACGTGATGACATTTTTAATATTCAAGGTTATAACACTAGGGCAGTTCAATAAAGCTAAGGTGAGACAGGCACCTTACCATATCCTTTGGCAGGATATGCAAATTCCATTCATGAATCTACAGGGGAAGGCAGCCTTTGAACACCAAATACGTTTGTACTGAACAGGGAGAAAGGGTATGAAAAATCAGGATAATGAAGAATCTTATCCTGGAATTGTGGTTTTGAATATATGGAAAGGGAACTTTGACAATGAAAGTGCATCATCTTAAGACAGTCACAGACAACTAAATGCATTCCTCAACCTTTCTATAATGCTTGGGAAAAGAAGATAATGTGCAGAACTTATACTCCATTATTGATGAATGTTTTGTATATAGAGTTGTCAAAATAACTCTTGAAAAATGTTCTATCTGATGACAAATATCACTGAAATGGTAATATTTCTACATATAAACTTACTCTGAATATTTCACATGTATACAGCTCATGCAAACTGGGTTGTTATCAATAAAATAGGTCCTGTTAAATATCCAGCTCCCATAATGTTATAAGCTTGGATAGCAAATAAAATGGAAAGTGAAAGCTTCGGAATATCATTCACCTCAATGTTCTTGGAACTCATTTTCCCAGGGTGGAAGGCGAAGAGGTCACACATACATTCTATTTGATTCTATTTTGACAGGGCGAAGTGGATTACCAAAACAACAGTTCATACATATTTAAAGAGGAAAGAAAGCACTCTTTGGAAGCTACAGCTTTAAGTGCTGGGTACACCAGATGTCTGCTTTTTAATGGGTCTTCTTATTTAGGAAATGAAAATGAAATTAGAAGTAGACCACATTTTCCCATAGAACAAACGGTGCCTCTCACACGAAGGAAATGGACATATTGCCGTTCTGTCTGATCACCAGCTTAAAACAGAGCATGTTATAAAAAGCCTTGAAAAGAAGCTATACAGTATGTACTCACATATTAAGACAGATTTAAAACCCTAGAGAGAAATTTTAAGACTAATAAACTAGGAAAAATGAAGGAAAGGGAAAGCAGAATTTATTTTGCAAACCAGATCTCTCTGCGTTGCAAATGCTGATATTCTTTTTACACACACACACACACACACACACACACACACACACACACACACACACACACACACACACACACACACACATGCAAGGACATGAACACACACCTGCATGTATACACACACATTTGTGTGTGTATGTAAAAATATGTGTATATATGTGTGTGTATATGTATATATATATATTCACATATATAAGTAAAAATAATTTCCACTTAAAAAAACTTTATAGGAGTTTTCATCTCTTTCTAGATCTGGGCTTTTGGGTTGGAATCTGCTCTCATCATCTGTTAGTAGCAAGAACAGAGAGCATCAGAGTATCCGTGAGAGGAGCAAACCTGAAGCAGGGAGAAATCCTTAACTTTACATATTGTCAGTTACAACATGTGTCTCTCTCAACTTTTGGATGCAATTTCAGAGGGTGAAGACTATGGACCTTACATAGGATTCCCAGGAAGGAGTTTTGTCTTCCATGGTAATACAAAATTTATTCATTTCCTCTGAAGCCTTATGTAATTGATGGTCACTTTATAAAAATGTTTGTAGATGTGGTTGATGACACATGGGACACTATGCCACCACAGTCATGAAAAGCACCAAAGACAGTGTTTAGTATTCTTTGGACCAATCATTCAAACTACATAATTTTAAAAGATCTTAGTTCTCTTTCTTAGAATTGCAGTGAAAAGCATTTGATTTCCACTTGTGCACTATTGAGATACTTGGGAGGCAAGTTAAACAATAATCAATCATTTTCCCCCCAAAGATGAATGGGTAAATCTGCCATGTAAGACTGCAACTTCATTAATGTCTAAATGATAAAAGAGATACTAATCTCTCTTCATTAGTCAGGCAATGTTAGTTACACCTACCATGGAAGTTTATTCATAACTTACATGATTTTAAATAGTCCTCATTGGAAGATTCAATGGTTTAACCAGAAGATTAGGAAAAATATACATTTAATCATCCTGACAGAATAATGTCCCCTTTTTAAAAGAATCATTTATAATCTTTATAAAAAATCTAATTGAACTACATCAAAGTAGTGCAGAAAGGACTTTCTAATATTTTATGCTTATAGAAAAATGACAGGTAAAAATTAAGAGTTTTACTACATGTAAAGTGTTGAGTTAAAATGATTAACCCTGCACTAAATAATTAAACATGACATATTCTTTTATTTTTATTAATTATTTTATTTATTTACTTTCAAAATTTTCCTCTTCCCATTGTCATCTTTGCAAACTCTCGACCCAGTCCTCCATTTTGCCTCTAAGAGGCTGCTCCCCCACTCACCCACCCACTCCTGTCTCACACCCTTCTACCATCTCTGTTCCCTGGGGCAACAAGACTACATGACAAAGCACGTCCCCTTCCATATTAAAATTTCCAGAATAAAGTACATACTCAATTTCAATTTTAATTGAAAGGTAATTTTTGGTATATTATATTACTGCCTGTTTGCATATATTATGTATATCTCTGTAAAATTATATATGTATAATTTTACATATATATATATATATACACACAATATGTTATATATGTTTTAAATAAAATTATGACATTTGTAGTGATGAATCTACACTAAAGAATCATGTACTATCTAACAAAACTCCTAGTATAAGGGCTATTAAAAACTTCTGTTTGACTTGGTGACAAGGGTAAAATTGAAATAACAACCCTGCTGTGGTGATAACACAAATTTTAGACAGGATTTGGAGGAAATAATCTGACCTAGAAGCTTTATCACTGGGCACTGGCTCTCATAGGCTAGGAACGTGCTGGGCCAACTGCCAAGGGAAAAAGGTAAACAGGTCCTACTTAGTGGTGATACCTATAGATCACAATAACACAATGGCAAGGTCACAACTGGAGGTGGCCAGTATCTCTCTAATTCTTACAATCTATAGACAAGTTCAAATATTAATTGGCAAAAATCCTGGCTTATAAAAGAAAAGAAGGTGATGCTATAACTGAGACCATTTTTCCATAACAGAAATGAACTTCCATTTAGCTCTGAAGGATGTGAAAGTATTAAACAGTGAAAGACTAGAGGTAGAGAATCTGAGGTGGTGCTACACTCTCATGTGTTAGATCTTAGAATATTAAAGAAGCAAGGCAGGTGGACAAAGCAGCCGAGATATAAACTCACTTGGAGAGAAAAATCATTGCAGCAAGTAACATTTCATTGATTTTTTTTCTTTTTAATAAAACAAGGGTTTAGGCACATCCCTCAGTTCCCAACATAAATCCCCAAAGTTGTATAACATAATGAAATTAATTAAAGAGAGTTCATCCAGGTTCCTGGCTCCTGTGAGAGAATGGCCATGTACCTGTCTCCTCCAGTTTTCTGTAACTGCTTTCCTTAAGTGCCATGTTAATGAGTTTGGATCAATTATTAACTATAATTGAAGCTGAATATAATTTAGCGTTTACATGTGAGTTCTTCAGGTAATAATTCCATGAATTGCATTATGAAAGTAGGACAAAGATTAAGAGTTATCGACAAAAATTGACTGGGAGTGAAAAGCCTTCTTCTAGTTATGATCAGCCACCAGGAGCATGCCTAAATCATATCCACAGAAATAGCAAATATGTTTATTTTGACAAGTAAAAGATCCAGGACTGCATGTTTGAATACTGGCATACAAGTTTCCTGTTTAGATTTTCCTTAGAATTTTTCCTCCACATATCTTGAGATTCTGTTTTGGATTATACAATGTACCATAGTAGATCTTTAGATTTGTAGACTGGGCATAAAGTGTTTGTTATGTGCCTTTTTCCAGGGGTGTGGTGGGAAAACTGTGCCCTGATGCAGAACAAAGGAACTGTGCCATCCCAATCTATCTTAGTGAGCCAATAAGATTGTTGTGGTTCATTACATGGATGGCTTAAAAACAGTAGCAAGATTTGAATTCCAGCTTACAACATGTTAAGTTTTATGAAAGCTATGCTACTGGGGTTCTCTGCATAACTTATAGGGAGTTCAGTCAGTGGGAGAATCTTCTCTGCCCAACAGCTGTTAATACCATGTGGAAGCTTGGGAATTTGGGAGGAGGAGTCTTATGAATCTTGTAAGCTTCAGTAACTTCCCGAGTATGCAAGTTGCGATCACTTCCTGGGTTTTTGAAGTTGCTCCTTTCTGAGTCTTAAGAAACTCTCTCTCTTCCCTTGTACTGGAAGAGTTTGAATTTGGAGAAAATGGTTGCACAAAAGAAATATGCAGTCTCCAGTTCATCCCAATCATTTCATATGTATGGCCATCTAATTAAATCAAAATGATTAGTATAATTTAAAGAAAATGTGTACATTGATGTAGGGAGCAAATGAAGTTCTGAGTGACTGTGAGCTTTGATGTGGGCAATGTCATCTCAAGTTCAAGTGCCTCTGTCCCATGGGAGAGAGAAATTCTGTCAGATGAGGCTCATGGATATGGCACAAGTTTCCTTAGGCCAAAGCCCAAAAGTTGGCAGTGTGTACAAAAACAATGTTTATAGTGTCTTTGTTCCCCCACCATATTTATGAGCTCATGGCTACTCAGCTACAGAGACTGCTCCTACCAAGATTGACTGAAACTGCTTCTGAACCAAACAATCTGACATGTATACAATAAACACACTGAGCTTTCATAATTTTACAATTTTCCAAGAACACTCAATCACAGATTTCTTGTTAACATGTGTTTGTCATTTCTTTATTCCCTCATTCCTCCAGAAAGGTCAATCCCTCGCATTATAAAGAGAATGTCATGTGTAAATAAAATATCAAATGATGTTTATATTCTCATTGCTTTAAAGAGAAGTAAAAATCTTAATATTGGTTAGATTTGATATAAAATACATCAATATTGATATAATTTGATATATTTTTGATATTGATATAATATTGATGTATTTTATACCAGGAGCTGTTTATCTCTTTGTCCACATGAGCTTTTATTTAGCTTTTTTGATTTGTTTATAATATAATACCATGTGGTAATTAATTTTGTTTACAAAATGCCATATAGTGAGTCTTTCTATGATAAGAGCCAAATTTTATAATGGAAATTTTCATCTCTACAGATATAAGTATTGCAAATGTTATGAGATATTTCTTTAGCTAGTACCACCCTATCTGAATAGCTAGTGTTTTTTTTTCCAACTAATTCATGTTTTAAAATAGACTGCTAAGAACATCTTTATGCATACATCTTAAAAAAATAACATAAGATCAGTTTCTAAAAGAAAATGATAAACTACAATAGATCAGAATTGGAAGGCAATTTTCCAAATCTGATTAGCAAAGTTGATGTCTTAATTTGAATAGAATTTAAGTCTCACTAAGTAAAAGGTGTTTACCTCCTAGTCAGATGAAAAAAATAAACAAACAAATAAACAAATGCTCCCAAAGGAACCAGCACCTATGTCTAGAAGAAGACATAAAATTGTTTCTTCTCTTAAGAGTAAGCCACGTGGGCCAGCCAATCACTTTTCCAGGAGACCACACATCAGGAGGGTGATCTCATATTAATCTATGCTAAAGAGACAGGAGGAATGCATTGCCCTTTAATGCAGTAATATACTTTTTCTTTCCAGAATTCTGAATATATTCCATACAGACAAGCTGCAGGTAAGATGACTACCTGTGACTGTAAATTGGCTTCAATACCGCCTTTATACTTTAAAGACAAAGCAAAATATGAATTTGTAATAGGTAGAAATAATGCAACTGTTAATAAACATCAAAATTGATCTATCACATTGAAAAAAATATTATCCGAAAAGCTAGCTTATTCAAAGAAAAATGTTCTTTTACAGACTGAGAGAGAAATACTCACGATTTTAAATTCATAGTTATCTTGGAGTTCAATGTCTGTGAATGTTGAAGATCTTCATGTGAGTAGACAAAGACATAGAATGAATTCAATGCCTCATCGGTTTGTTCACACCAGGTAGGGACTTGCCATGGTTTAGAATCATAATGGGGACTAGGAATTAAGCTCAGCACCACCTAATTCTAATGCACAAATTTCATACTTTACAACAGAAAGCTCAAGATGGATTCTTTAAGTCAATTCCTGCCCTCAGATATTCACAGACAATTCCCACAGTGGGAGCAAATCCATCACAAGCTCCTGGTGTGTATGAAATCAATTCTCAAGAGTC
This sequence comes from Mus pahari, assembly GCF_900095145.1. Taxonomy (NCBI): domain Eukaryota; kingdom Metazoa; phylum Chordata; class Mammalia; order Rodentia; family Muridae; genus Mus; species Mus pahari. The sequence goes on from NC_034601.1 coordinate 66,365,363, forward strand.
AAAAGGCATCGTTAGTGCCCACACTCATTGAAAAGCAGCATGGATCTTAAAATGTCAGCTACATGGAAGGCATATCATTAATAGACTTTACTTACAGTACCTGGATGTTTAAACACAGATCCAATGAATTTTCAATGGTCTCATATTAACCAAGGACACTCTTAAAACTGTTGCACACTGACAGCCCAGGACTGCCCTTTTGTGATCATTGAAACTTTACCCCTAATTCTCTTTGGGGAGCTGTGGATTATCCCTACTGGGCACTGAAACAGCTTTGGATGTCGCACAGGCGCAAAAATGTCAAATATGAATTACAATTTTGATTTCTAACCTATTTATTTGAAACTGTCTGTATAGTCCATTTATTTATAGATGGTTATATATATATTCCTAGATGGTTATAAAATAAAATGTTGTGGAAGGTGAACAAATGAGAGAAATAGTTACAAGAACACAAATTAATGATGTGAGATTTACTTAATTATAGTAACATAAAATTCAAATCAAAACAATTCTGACTAATACAAGGATTAACATCAGGGAAACTTTATTCTTTCAGTGAATTATGGGAACGTATGAGCAGATTCTATATCAAGTAAAGTTTATAGTTTGTAGTCATTCTTACTAATACAATCCAGAAAGTTAATAATAATTGTTTCATTAAATCCTCTCAAATTCCAAACTAATTGTAAATTTTGAAACCCTGATTAAAAAGATTGAGAAAATAGAAATTCATATGCGAGGGAAAGAATACTATATATAAAACTATTTTTAATATTTTTAACTAAAGTTTGTTACTAAACATATCATAATCATATTCTGTATTTATCCTAAAATAAAACTACAAAATAGATTCTGTTTTGATTTTATCAGTTAGAAAAATGTTATATCAGTGTTAAAATAAGACAATACAATAATGATGACAGTACAACATACACCTCTGCCAAGTGCTATGATTCATGATAGGCCGGCTAGTGAACACAATAGCATTGCACAACAATTCAGGATTGCTGTGATCTATTTGGAGGTGTATTCAAATAGTGCTAAATAATATTTTATTACAAGGAAATTGTGCTATAATTATTTTCATGAAAAGAAGGCCAAAAATAAATGTAATCATCACACTCATCTATACATATATATATATATATATGTGTGTGTGTGTGTGTGTGTGTGTCTGTGTCTGTGTGTGTGTGTGTGTGTGTGTCTGTGTGTACATATATATATCTATTTATTTAAAATATCATTACAGTAAAATAATGTATTTACTGATAACATATTAATGTACTTCTCTAAAAGCTGTTATTTTAAAGATGAATAATCTATTCATGCAACCTCAGTTGCAGTAGGGTACTTATTTGCACAATCCCATTCAAACTAATCCATTCTAGAGTAAGTTCTTTCTTTCATCCAAGCGTCTTGAACCCTCCAGAGAGGAGAGAGATACCCAGGAAGACTCATGAACGAAGATGGTCATGTGAAGACAGATGCATCACCAGCACCTTAGCCATCATGCCAGAACTCCATTTTTGATTCTTTTTGTTTTCTTAAGTTCATCTCAAAATTCAATTCCTTCCAACGTCCCGGTGTTGGGCTTACAGGCTTACCTCATCACATCTAGCTTTAAAAAGATTTTTTTTTATTTTTTGATGCTGAACTACACAACAAAATGTTTGGCTCTTAAGCAGACAGTTCTATTGTCATACACGTATTGTATCGTCTACTTCTCATTTCTGTATGGAGAAAAAATGTTCTGAATGCTATATTATCTTTCTAATTGAGCTGCAAACATTAATTCATTTATGATTCACTCAGCTAATCCACAGCACAAAAAATGATTACAGGTCCTTTCTCATATTTGGGGTGCTGGGCATGCTAAGTGACATATGCAGGTTAATTAATTCCAAGGGGGGAGTTTTAGCTTCTCGTATAAGTTGTCACAAATTTATCATATGAAGGATGCTTTGAACTCTCTTCCAATAAAATCCCAAGGAAGCAAAAGAAGTAAAATATATCTAAATAATAAACTTAGATTTATTTTCCTTAATAAAAAGGATACTTTGACTCAGTACCTCTCACAGAAAGTGTCGTCAAGCACTACATAGCTGACATTTGAAATATCAGCATATCAGTGAATCCACACCTTAGCTGCTTATCGATCTTTACCCTGATTTTCTCTTCCAATGTGATATGAAAGGCGATTTATTTCTATACTGTAACATCCCAGGGAAAAATTACATTTTTAATATGTTTGTAAATACTCAGATTCCTCTCAAGAATTGGGTGTGACTGACTATTCAATACATTTCCACAAAGATTACTAAGTCTTTTAAATAAATCCAGACCAGTGAGGTGAGCTTCTATCAAAGAAAGATTGGTCAAATTCTCTGAATCCTTCTCTGTCTACGGGAGCATATTTGTGTTCATTTTTCTGGTTTTTTAGCATAAGTGGAACTGGAGAAGCTGCTCTGCTTTAGCTGACCCTTGGCAAACAACAGGAGAAAATAATGCAAACTATAATGTCCCAAGAGTATCATCTCTCTCTCTCTCTCTCTCTCTCTCTCTCTCTCTCTCTCAGTTTTTATGGACTTTACTACAAGCCTTGGAATCCAGGTTTCTTTGATTCCAACCAGTCCACCTAGATTCCCATCGATAGATGAGACAGGACATTACAGAAGACTCTGATCATGAAAGTACTTCTGGGCAGGTTTGAAAGTGGAAACCAGACTTGTTGAGTAGGTTTCATCCCAAAGCCTTGACTTGGTCTCCTGGATCTGGTACAGTCTCACACGAGGCCCCTGATAGGCACCAACTGAAGTAAATATCCAATGAAAGAAAGAAATGAAGGAGAGAAAAAAGAAGAGAGAAGAAGAATGGAGAATGGTAAAAAAGAGAAAGGGGAAAGAGATAAGGAAAGGGGAAAGAACGGAAGAGAGGTAAAGAGAAGGAATAAGGCAGAAGAGAAGAAAAGGAGGGAAGAAAGGAAAGGAAAGAGGAGCTTATCTTAGATATCTATTCCATTAGTCATACAAAATTTAACCAATAATCTACATGGACTAATTTTAAAACAATGGTCAACTTTTAAGAACAATGATAACTTTACTTCAGGATATCCTCCAAGAAAGGCTATGCTAGACATACATCAAAAACATAAAATGTAGCTGTTGATGCTATTATTTCCTTTCTTGAAATAGCGCTAATTTGTCTTACTTATTTGTCTTACTTAAAACCAATTATTCTTTCTATATTACTCTAAAATACTTATGCATCCAGAAGGAGCAAATGGTGTAAAAAAACTGTAGCAAGAAGGAGAAATGCTTTACACCACAGAAATGAGTCTAAGGTCATGTGTATTATACAGTCAAAACTCAACGAAGTGCAGTGTGCAGTGACGTTGTAGCCTATTAGTTATCTGTGAGCTGTACTATTATTATTCTTGACTGTTTCTATGGCATTTAAAGATGTGAATAGTTACCTAAGTGTAGAGGAATAGCAGCTATAGTCTTAAATAAAAATATGAATTAAGAAAGGGCTACACATGTAGCTTCATAGCACACAGTAGTAATTGTCTCTGTTAAAATATGAATTAAGGAAAAGCCTTAGCACTGTGGAACTTGCTTTAAGCTTAGACATTGGCGCATAATCAAGATACACAGTTTTAAGTTGGTGGACTGCATTAAGCTTTCCCAATTTGTTTTCACTTATTATCATGGTCCAACATAAATATAAACAGTGTTTGTGAAGTTGACTGTTAACAATTACTCCTGGTTATCGTTTAGCATTTATTCTAGATCTTATTAATTCTAGATACTGGTGAAATTCTTCGCTTTATTTTTCAGAAATTCAAAGGTTAGTGTCATTGTTAAAATAATTTTAGAAGCACACAAAATACATGAAATGTAACCCTAAGAAAAGCTAAGTAGTAAACTAAAAAAGAAATAAGTAGTACTTGTCATTATATGTCCAGGCTGGTGAGATGGAGTTTGTTGTTTTGGGGACAGATTCTTCTTTCATAATATGTCAAGGTCATACAATGTCTTAATGGTGGCATCATGGGGCCCTGCCTCCCAAAGAAAGAACACTGACCAGAAAGACCCAGGACAGCTACACATCCCACTGTGTCAGGAGTAGGGGGACCTTAAACCGACCTTAAACTTTCTAGCTTGTGTATTCTAATACACATTGTGAAATGGGCGTTATGAAAGAAAGCCCATGATTGTTATCAATGACCATGATGGACCCCTAGTAGGGGCTTGGTAAATGTTCACCAAGTAAATCAGGAGCATTTATACACACAGCAAGGATGGTTCAAGTTTTCTGCCTTAACTACAACGAAGAGACTCTTGCCATTGTAATTACTGAGTGTCTGGACGCAGTTCTTGATAGATGAAGGGGTAAATACTTTCTGATTTTTGGTATAAATGTTGTTCCCTCGTTGATACGTTATTTATACTTGACATGTTTTATCATATTATATCTCTTTCACCAGCGCCTAACCTAACACATACTACATTCCACAGTCTAGACCTTCAAAGGAATTCCTTTATGAAGAGTACACTCATGGTAATGTCCTCTTTCTCTTGCCAACAGTTGGGTGATAACTTAGATATACTACAGCTCTCTTGGTAAAGTTTTACCCTTAGACAATCTGCTTGAATGCACACTAGGGAACTCAAAACAAACAGTTCTCACCTGGCCCACAGCACAATATAAATGGAAAACCTTGTCACCCATGAGGGGTAGTAGCAGTTCAGTTTAAAATCATTTGATTAAATGTACTGTATTTATCTTTGCATTTTGAAATGGTTCAAAACTAAGAACAGCTTCTGAAAGTAGCAATGTCTTGAATATTTGGACTATTTCCCACATAATTGCAAATAGCAATTGTTATATAGATTATATAATTTCAGGTCATAAGGATATGTAATAATAGATTAGATATGGTACACACACTAGCAATTGTCATATGTTTCATTGCTGCTTCTGATTGAAAAAATACTGAAATAATATTATTAGATGGAAAGCATCCGAAATTGCTTCTAAATTTGATCTTTATTCAAAGTAAAAATGATTTAGCAAAGATCTTTGATATCATTTTACATATATATATATATATATATATATATATATATATATATATATATATATATTAGAATTTTAAAAGGTTATATAAGTTAATTCATGTCTATCTACTTTGCCCTTATATTCCACATTAAAAAAATGAGCATGTTGTTATAGTAAGTCATGCATTTCTAAACTACCATTTATATGAACTATGAAAGGGATCAAGCCCATTGGAAATGAGCATAGCCTGAATCAGTGACTGGACTGTGAACAGATAAATTAACTGGTGGTCAGCAAGAGGGCAAGGTCATTTTGGCAAGGGAATGTTTGTGTTTAACCTTAATAAAACAGCTGAAGTAGGCACTATCGGGGGGTTTCTTCCTCTGGAAGCCCAGTGTTTGCTTTTTGGACATCAGCATTTAACAGGCTGCTAATGGTGCTTGCAGCATCAGCAGTTCATTTCACAACTCTGGTTGCCCAAGGAGAAATCATCCAGGTTTTCTGCCTCAGTTTCCCAGTCAGAAAAGTGAGATTCCCAAGGTTCAACCCTTACAGTATTAAAAGCCCTAACACTTTAACACACACAAAGACAAAGAATCTCATTCAAGACTTGACCACAGAGGAGGGATAGGATCATCACAAACAGTTGAGAACACAGAGTAGAACTTATACAGAGTTATAAAATACCTTCTGCCTGAGGGGCTAACTCTGCACCTTACCTACCCCTGAATATTAATCTGCTGGGAATCATTACTATTGATTATTATGTCATTTGTATGGACCATGCTGTATTGTAATTATCTTTTACATATCTATCTCCCTTGAGCCTGGCTATTTGATGAGTATTATATTTAAATTTTATTATCAACCAAACACTTACCAAACAGCATGACTTTACATATTTTATGACAAAAAATTCTCAATGTAGTGTGGACCCTGAGCAAAAGGATCAAGTACATTATGAACATTTTTATTATCACCAAACATCCCACACAGGGTCACCATACCCTCCATTCATAGTAGATTTCTATAGCTTTTTTCACTCTGTACTGTATACAGATTCTTCTCTCAGTTCCAGGACTCAGCTGAGTGGTTTTCCAGTTGAGAGGAACTTCCAAAAGTCAGAAAATATTCCTCCCTGAGACCATGTCCTCCCCATCCTGACATTTCAATTTGCATGTTCTTCTTAAGCACTATGCATCCTAACCAGCCTTCTGGAATACTTTCTATCAAGGCTTGCTTTGAGTTTCTCCCCCCAGTAACCAGAAATTCTAACTATTCTGAGGAAAAAATTGCTGCTGCCCTCATTTACCCAAGAGTGACAAATCAGGAGAGAGCATATAGAAACTTCCACAGAGACTTAACTTATAGGGGAAAAAATGGATTCTTCGAACACATGGAACATGTCTTCCCCATTTCATCTCTTTCTTTTGCTCTTACAACATGGCAGCAAAGAATTACAAGTTTTAATTAAAATAGGGGGTCATATCCTTTGCTTTGGTCTTAAAATATATTTCAGCATTGGCGTGGAGCGTTCACTGATTGAAACATGAGGCTTTTCCCCTATTACTTCACACCATAATAAAATATACTTAATTCTAAACAAGTAACATAAATTACTGAGAGATGACAAAATCCACTCCTGTGGATGAGTTATCTAATTTTTAATAGCTTTGTCATTTAATCAGTTGGTTATTCCATGCCACCAAATATGATTTAAAATCCTACTGTTTTAGTCAGTTTTGGGGGAGAGAGACAGACACACACACACACACACACACACACACA
>NC_034601.1:66372319-66379493 GCF_900095145.1 Mus pahari
AGAGAGAGAGAGAGAGAGAGAGAGAGAGAGAGAGAGAGAGAGAGAGAGAGAGAGAGACTGTACTGTACACTTGGAAACCTATGAAGCTCATCTCCCACCTGTGCAGCTGGAGAAAATAAAACAAACACCTGATTGTCAACAGTGGTCCCTGCCTACATTTCAAAGATGAGAGTGTTCATCCTTCAAACCCATCTACATTTTCGTCAAAGTACAGAAGGAAAATGACTTCTTGGTCGATGGACTCATATTACTCAGTTGACTTGACTCCACTTTCTTAAGTGAAGAAAATCTCCACTACTCATATCTGTTTAATCCTTTTTGACATCTAAGGCAATAATTCTCACTTCCCAGGTTTTAGAGTATGGGCATCTTATGACACTGCTAATGGTGCCTCCCACAAGGGGCTGGATTCCCTCTCGATTCATGCTGGATGTTTAGAAGCTTCCTTGTCTCTGACCTCCTTTCTGGCAGCAGAAAAAACTGTTGCTGTTGATGTTTTTATTCATTTTTATCATCACATGAATAGTATCATAGCAAGCAACCCGCCCTAACAGGAATCCATACGCAAACTGTCCCTCAAGGGTTGTGATCATCTAATTTGTCTCTTCAACCACAACATGACGCTTTCTATCTAGTTGCTTCTGGCACAGTTAAGATAACCTTCAGATTGCCAAATGTCCGTCACATGACAAGATCATCTGTCTGTTACTCCTTAATAAACACTTCCACACAATTCAGCCAAAATCAGAGTCGGGAGATGCACACATACGTAGACCTCAAACATGAAAGAAATGGGAGTGCGGCCCTGGAACTTGGAGAAATGTTTCGAAGTTGAGCGGATAACACTGGTCCTGAAAAATTCTGGGCAAGAAGTACTTTCTCCTAACACCACCAAGGGTTTTCTGGGTCATCCTTGTGGTTTCTGAGGAGAACACTGGGAAAGATGGAGGCTGCCGCAGTGCCTTTGCCTTGTCTGTTCTCACTCCTGCTTCCACCTCTGCATTCTTGCTTATGGAAAGATACTTTATTAGGCCTTTCTCTTTTTAATGCCTTCTTCCAAACTTTGGTTTTATTTTTATCCTAGAATCTAGAGTTATTTTGCTTAATGCATCAGTTAAATTTATCCATTAATTAATGTAATCATTTAAATTTACTTCGGGCTTCCACCTGGCTTTGATTAATGACATGCATACAGGAAATAACAAGTTTTCCGTGTTTGCCTAGAGCGCAAAACTTAACTCACCATAAATTTTAGTAGCCCAAGCTATGAATAAAGTGGAACATTTATTTGTCAATATAAATTAAAGTAACAACAACTTTACTATCATAAATATCTATGCCCATTGATAAATAAAATGCTAATGTTGAATAGGTATATGGAACTTTAAATTCATTCAACATATTTGAGTGTATCATGAAAATGTGTAGTAAATTAATTTATTATAACCTGGGGAGGACCTCCTTTCAAAGGCAAAGGGAAGGGGAATGGGGGAGGAACTCTGTGAGGGGAGAACATGAGAGGGGCTTCATTTGGGATGTTAATTAATTAATTAATTTAAACAAAAGAACCCAAAATTTCCTACAGAGAGAAAAAGGAGAGCCCTCCTATCAGATTTTACTAACTTAATAAAATAAATGTTCAGTCACATCTGTAAGGCAAAAATTATAAACGTCTAGAACAATAAAACCAAGTTAGGGGTCCCAAAGAGATCTGGCTTTGAAAAGTTTGTTCCTTGTAATTAAGGTCTTAGGTGTTTTTTGTTTTCCCAAGCAAAAGCATTGCATTTCTAAATTATACTCTAAGGAAACACTCAAGTATGGTCCTGTTCGATAAATGCACAAACACACAGATGTACCTCTGTGCACAGCAGCTGAAATTGCACAACAGACTTGAGGTGGATTTCCCACATTCCCACACAAGCAGGCCAATCTTGACACTCACTACCTGCCCGAGGCTCCCCTGTTAGCTTGCCACTGACGCTTTCCCAGCAAGTTGCCGGTAAGGCTCAAATATATTTGATTAGTTTTAGACCTTCATTTTTAGCGAGTCATCACCCACTTAACAGCAGATGATGCCCCCTAGTCTGAATCAATGTGAGTGGCCCCGGTTACAATAGACTGGATTAATGATGAAAAATGTGTCGTCAGCTTAGAGGTCCTTGGACATTTATCACCCAATGGGTCTGCCAATGGGTGGGCTGTTCCTGGCTCATCACCACAGAATTCTCCCAGCCTTAAGGAGAGAGCGTTCTTTTCAGATTAATTTAATGAGGCCTGGTGGGTGGAGAAGAGGGACCCAGAAGACAGCGCAGGTGGCAGATTTAGGTTCTATATTTTCAGCACTTCTATAACAAGTGTGTTTCGTTCGTAATACATTTCTGCAAGGCAAGCATAGGCAGCTAGTTCAAGCTCTGTCTTGAAGCCTAAAATTGTGTATACTCTGTTCTAAAAACGTTTTTGTAGGAAATGTGTTAGCTGTTGTAGGAATATAGATATTTCACATTTAAAAGGTCTGATGTGAACTGAATTTTCAGAAAATTCACATGCCTGTTTGTCAACATCATATCTATTCACAAAAAATTTAGGTTCTCTGTTTAATTTCCCTTGATTTAATTTCACTGAACTTGGAGGTCTCTCTCTCTCTCTCTCTCTCTCTCTCTCTCTCTCTCTCTCTCTCTCTCTCTCTGCCCCTCCCTTCCCTCTGTCTCTCTGTCTCTCTCTTCACTTCTTCATTACTGTATATTTTCATTTAGAAATTAAGAACTGTATAGAAATTATCCCTTGCCCAATCTTACATGTACTTTATATTCAATGACACTTGGACGTATTTTTGTCCTTATCTTCTCCTGTATCTTCATATCTCATCAAAATAACGGACACAGAATTTGAAATTGCCATTTTTTCAAATAAAGCCAATATAATTTAAAGGGCTGGAATTATACTTTGATCGTTTAACAACCAGAAAAGGACTGCAAGTATCACTAAGAATAGCACACATCCTATTTGAATTTCAGGGAACTGAGGATTCAAATGAAAACTTTTAATATCTATTAGGAACTGAAAAGAAAGAAGAAATTGATGACAGTTGTAACTGAGAACCTGGAAAATCCTAACAACAGGACTCTCAAACTTGACAGCCCTTCTCCAATGCACCATCAGAAATTCAATCATAAGAATTATAATAATCACCATGAGAAACTCCTGACCGACCAATTTTAACACAAGACCTGGACTGAAATTCCCCCTTCATCCAGCATCACCTTCCGTGTTGTCCAACAATGCCACTGCACTTTTCCTATTATCTCCTAAATCATAATAATTTTAAAAGCTCTCAATTCATGAGAGGTTATAAACGATGAAACACATCATGGATTTTTTTATATTAATAATATAGTGGATATTGATTTGCAAGATGGGGGGATTTCTCTTTTCAGACTATTTTTTCAAAGTCTAAATACAATTTAAATAATGAGTTTTGACTTGATAGTTAGTAAATGCTCTGTAAATACTGGTTGAATTGAGGGGATAAGTTCAATTTTCTGCATCCAATCAGTAAAAGATATCTAATTCTACATGGATCATATCTAATGAGGACATGGTAAGATATGTCGGAGACTGGGGAAGTCAGGAACTGTGAATTAGAGTAAGGCACATCCTCAGAAAGACCTTCAAACAGGAACTAATGAACAAGTTAACACTGACTCAGAGAAATGACAGAACAAGGACTGGGTTCAGGGACAAGAGACAGCAGAACCTCCACAGTGAAAGGCACAATGTTTGGAACAGTGCTTAATTGGAAAGTCCCCCAGACAATTTCAAGTCAAGATGCGTTAATCAACCAGATTAAGCTGATGCCAAGACTGCAATGGAATGTAACTAAGAACTAATATTATAATCGGAGGAATATTATCTCGGTTGCTTAAGAAAAAAATTAAATCAATATTCCACATCTACTTGGGTGTATCATAAGCCATGATTATAGTAATATATCTTATTTTACTTTATGCTATTATTTAATTTTATTTTCAAAGGCAGAAAACAAAATACCTGCTGTTACCTAATAATCTGAATAATGGAATTTCTTCATTTACTCATATAGAAAGCAAATAAACGCACACGAGTCAACTGTAATCAGAACTTCAGAGTGGGAGGGGGCACAGTTCATTTTATTCATATTTTTCTATATTTATATATTTCTATAATTTTTTTAGGAGTACAAAAGATTTTGCAAGAATCAAAACATAAGCATCTTCGAGGAAGAAGCCCCATGGTGCCACCACTCAGGCTGGTTGACTGTAGAGTTGTATGGGCCCCCCCCCCCTTGCTCACTAGATCAGGTCATGACCTATTTTCACCCTTTGTCACTACAAGGTCATGGCCTAATTAGCTAAATGAAGAACAGTGGTGTAAGAGATTGTTTTGTTAAAAATAAGTAGATTGGTCATTCCAAAGCTCCACAAGTTAATCAAGTTCTTCACTAGCTACTTGCTGAGTCTCCAGGTTAAGAAGTATGCGCCCCCTACAATTGCCTTGTACAACTGCAGAGTCCATTTCTGAAGACATGAGTGTCTCATCTAGAGCAAAGAAAGTGACTATAATATCCATCACACCTTCCTCCTCTGAGAGCCCTTTCTCCTGCTTACCTCGTTTCAGCATTCCTCCAACAGTAAAATTTAAAGACTCTAAGAGTTTTAGTTTTGGCAAACCACTAACAGTCTCTACGACTGTGTTGCAGAAACATACCCTAGTATTTGTAAAATCTAATACGTGTCAAAACAGGAAAGATAGTCTATCAAAAAGAGAAAAAAAAATAACTTAGTGAGAAACAAGTTTTATAAATTCCATATTTTAATCTACATGATGAAAAATATATTATTTTTAAATCATCAGGAGGGAAAATGCTATCCAGTAGTTCAAATTATCTGCCAAATTCCATGAAACACTCGTTTCTAAGGATGAGGAAAACTGAGTAGCCATAGTTGCACTATAAATTTTCATTGACTCTCTATAAGTCTCCCTGAGAACTGTGGACAGAAGAAACAATTGCCATGTTGAGAAATGAACAGTAGTGGGAACACACTGTTTCTCTGTGAGAAGAATGAATTACATTTTAAATTCGTAGAAAAAAAATAACTTAAAAAACATGAATCAATATGTGACAATATACTCATTAAGCAGAACATCCTTTTATGAAATAGCACAAGAAAGGAACTGAAGGCAATTGCAACCCTGTAGAAAGAACCATAATATCAACTAACCAGACCCCCTCAGAGCTCCCAGGGACTAAACCACCAACCAAAGAGTACACATGGAGGGACCCATGGCTCTAGCCACATATGTAGCAGAGCATGGCCTTATCTGACATCAGTGGGAGAGGAAGTGCTTGGTCCTGTGTTGGTTCAATGCCCCAGAGAAGGGGAATGCTATAGGGGTAAGACAGAAATGGGTGGGTGTGTGGGGAAGCACCCCCTTACAGGGGAGGCATGTGAAAGGGTGACCTGGAGGAAGGGGTACAGTATTTAAAATGTGAATAAAATACTTATTAAAAATAAGAAATAACACAAAAATGTATAATTGCAATGATGATGCAGCACCATCAAAACTTTCTCTAAAATAATGAAATGGAACGAAACATCCAAGTGACACATCTTTCCAGTCGTCAAAATTACCTTGCACAGCCTTGCTAAATAATGTTGAATAGGTTTACTTATTCAGTGAATGGTTTATTGCTGTGTGTAGGCATTAGAGCTCATTCTCTCGATTGCTTTTCCAAACAGAATCACATCCATTTTATGACCACACTGTGCCCAATCTACAATCATCTTACATTTAAGGGAAAACTGTTGTTTATAATGTTTATCATTCTTGCCAGTATACTTTTACAAGTCTTTGACATGTCAATGTGAAAAATTTATAGATATACAATAAAGCTTCATTGTAAGGATTTTCAAATAAACTAAGATGCATTTTGTGTTTGTCTAAAAGGCTCAGTAATGAAACCCCAGGGACTTGTTTATGCCCAGTGTTTCCCAGCAGGAGAACCAATATTGGTCAGTCCTCTGTCCACAGAGGCTTTTCTCACTAAATGGAACAGCATTAGCTTTGTTCTTTAAGCCTAATTAACAACCAAATCATAAATTTAGTCTTTGCCCAATTAGATTAAGCTTTCAGATGTATTTGTACTTTGAGAACATTCTTGCCATCTTGAGTTTTTTATTTGGCCGAAAGGAAAACAAGAGCAACGTGGTAAATACTGAAAACAAGGTGGGGGGACAAGCTTAATGCATTAGCCTCTAATCCCCAGAGAACCTGGTTCCTATCTGTCTTAGGTCACAATTTTAAAGAGTCGAATGATCAGACTAAATCCCTGTGGTGTATTTCGGCCTATGGCTATGTCCCTGAACAATTAAGAGTCTGCTCAGTTTATAGCTCTCAGCTGGGCTAGCCAGTGGCACAACAGGTCAAAGTGTACACTGCAAAAGCCAACCTGTTCTCCCACTAAATTTAATTGAACTACTATGGTATTTCAGGATTAGGTAAAATGATATACTCAAAGTACATGCTTGACACAAGGCACATCATAAATATATGGACCTAGCATTAAAGCATTTTATCACAAAAATTTAAAGAATAAATTCTTAGTATGTGTAGCTGAAAGGCAAGGTGATATGCTTTGTGTAATTCTACGTTTGTATTTTGACTTTCTGTTTATAACATTTGAGTATTTTCAAGGTCGTCTGTCAATAACTCTGCACTGATGCCTTTCTTTGAGTCTGTCTCATCTTTTTATAATGTGTCTGATATGTGCACACGGAGGCCCAAGGTCAACATCTATTGTCATTCTTTAGGAGCCATCTGAATAAAATGAGGATATGACTGTACCTAGATATGCATGAGGAGGGTTTTGTTTTGTTTTGTTTTGTTGTTTTGTTTTTAGTTTTTTGTTTTTTGGGTTTTTTTTTTGGTAGATATGAAGGAGAGAACAGCTAGAGATATCATGGAAGAGGCAGGCTGAACTTGGCCAGAAGAATAGATCATGGTCATAATAGGACAGGCAGAAGGACAGAGCAAGAGAGAAGGTAAGAGGGAAGGTGGGAGGGAAGGGGGTACAAAGAAACACAGAGAGAGAGAGAGAGAGAGAGAGAGAGAGAGAGAGAGAGAGAGAGAGAGAGAG
>NC_034601.1:66379504-66380878 GCF_900095145.1 Mus pahari
GAGAGAGAGAGAGAGAGAGAGAGAGAGAGAGAGAGAGAGAGAGAGAGAGAGAGAGAGAGAGCCCAGAGCAGAGCCAGAGGATCTTCTGGCTGAAATGGCTGGATTATATAGGAATGAGAAACTGTGGGAACAGAAGCCAAGCTCAGGGGCTGGAGAAGTGTAGGGTAGGAGGTGTGGTGAGAAGTGCTGAGAGGAGCCAAACTCTAAGGCTAGGACTTGTTCTCCTGTTCTCCTGAGGAAACCTAGTGACCAGAGTGGGTTTGATATGTTAAAGAGGCACCACCTTAGCCACTTGTCCTTAGTTTCTTTGGGAGCTGAACTCAATCCACCTAGTTCTTTGAGATAGGGTCTCCCACGGACTGGGAACTCCCATTGTAACAAGGCTTGTTATCATCTTCAAGTCTGTGTCCCCAGTGCTAGGAAAATAAGAGCCACCCCCTGCCCCCAGTTCCAATTCTAATGACATGATTTCTGAAGATCATATTCATGCCCTAAGGCTTGCAAGGAAAGCTTTTTACTGAGTTACCTCCGAACTCTAATGCCTATCTTCCAAGGACCAAATTTATGTTATTTGCTATTAAGGACCTCCATTTCAAGAGAATCTCAGCATTACCTTTTTTGTCTTGACCCTTAGCTTCTGTTTCTTTGCTTTTCCTTTCTCCTCTTTCTTCACTGTTTTTTATTATTGCTGTTTCTTTTATTGTACGTGTATGCGAGTGTGTTTGTGTAACTATATATTTGAGTATACTTTGGGTGGTGATGTATGTGAAAATGTGTGTGTTTGATTTTGTATGTGTTTTTGTATATGAGAGTGTGTTTGCGTATGGTTTGTGTGTTTTGTGAGTGTGTGTCAGTGTGTCTGTGAGTATGTGAGTTTACATGTGTGAGTGTGTGTGTGTTTGTGTGATTGTATACTTGAGTATGTTTTTGTGTGTGGATGTATGTGTGCAAGTGTGTATGTGTGTTTGAGTTTGTATGTATGAGTTTGTATGTGAGTGTGTGTTTGTGTATGTTTTGTATGTGTCAGTGTGTGTACCTGTGAGTATATGAGTTTGTATGTGTGAGCATGTGTGTGCGTGTGTTTGAGTGTGTGTGTATGTTTGTGTGATTATATATTTGAGTATGTTTTTATGTGTGGATATATGTGTGCAAATGTGTGTGTTTGAGTTTGTATGTGTGAGTTTGTATGTGAATGTATGTTTGTGCAAGTTTTGTGTGGATTTGTTAGTGAAAGTGAATATGAGTGTCTATAAGTATGTGAGTATGTATGTATGAGTGTGTGTGTGTATGTGTGTGTGTGTGTGTGTGTGTTTGGGGATTAAAGATATAAGGTTTCACTCATGTCTCACAAGAGACCTAAGCTATTCTATATAT
>NC_034601.1:66380889-66444433 GCF_900095145.1 Mus pahari
TCAGTGTGTGTATGTGTGTGTGTGTGTGTGTGTGTTTGGGGATTAAAGATATAAGGTTTCACTCATGTCTCACAAGAGACCTAAGCTATTCTATATATCAGACACAGAACACAGACTTGTTACCATTAAAAAAAAAAGTCAGATTCTGCAATATAGTGACTCTGGATGTAGATCTCACATTCTTCATAGTCTCAAAATCTAATCACTGATGGAACAAGTAAAAAACAATAATATGTACGATGCTAAGATACTTTATTCAAGATAAAAGCCCAAAGTGTGTTCATTTGAAATTTAGTTTTATTTCGCGCTCTCTTCCTTCCAGGACCCCATGTGTTTTTGCAGATTATAATGCAGCATTTCCCTGTTTTCTCCAAGAGGAAGACAAATAGCTTTGGTCTGTAATGAAAGTAGAGTTCATTTTTATCTGATAAACCCCAAGGAATGCCTGGTGGGAGACACTCAGATCAGGTTTGTTTATGGAGCCTTCAGGGACAAAATCTCTTACACCGAGTAACATCTGGCACGGGAGTTAAGAGTAGAGGTCAAGATTCCTTTTTGCCATTTGACACAGAGGTAATGCCACTCTGTGGCTGTAGGTGACCACAGAACAAACTTCAGCTAAAGTTTTCCAGTATGCCTGATACCTATATGGTATCGGCTGTAATCTGGTCTCTCATAAATGGTTGGCCAACGATCATGCTTTAATATAGATAAGAATCTGCTTTGCAGACATTTCATGCATCCCTCAAAAAGGAGGTCAAATTGTCCACAAGGAGAAAAAAAAATACTTTCTGACTACAGAAGCATAGAGAGATCGTGGCAAATTCAGTGTTGATTTCCTCAGAACTATTGCCTTGTCTTTGTAGAGATGTACAAGAGGGCTTCAAATAACAATAACAAAAGTGTGAACACCCATCAATAACCAAGGTTGATTTTTCTGTGGTATATGTCTGTTGCTCAGAAATTGCATAGCACATTTCTGTGATGCATAGTGCCCTGGGTTTCATCTGCAGAACCTAGGATAGCAAGCAAGAGAGAGTAAGGAAAAGGGGGAAATCGAGAGGAAAGAGAGGAGAGAAAGGCAGGGGAGGGGAGAAAGAGAGAAAGGGAGGGAGGGAGGAAGGGAGACAGGAGAGGAATAAGATGACTACAGCTAGATGTGGATATTTGTCTCTATGCCTCCCTTTTTATCAGAGTATTTAAGAAAGCTTGCTTGCAGAGTAAAACCTGTGTGAACAATGTAAAAATAACATAATCACTGATCACTGTGGCATCTATATTTTTACTCTAATAAATTCAAATCGACTGCACATATGCACATGCTCATTCATTTGTCCAGTTGAATATGTATAGAAAAATTGACTTCTCTTATGGACCACACATATGCGGAGTGCAGCATTGGGATAAAGTCAGCATTTGAGACAAGGAGGAGACTGGACAGACACTGTTTGACACACTCAAGGTTTGCTATTCCTTTATGTCGTGGTGATGGAGTGCTTCGGAATGATTCATTTCCCAGACCCCTGATAAAGAAGGGCTCGGACATCTGCTTTAAAAACAGTTATGATGACATATGAGGTAAATATCATCTGTCATCTTCCCATGGCCACTTCTCTGAGACTTCCTTACAGATGCCGTCCCCAGCCCCACTTGTCTTATCCCTGCAAACATAGAACATCTTCATTTTCTACTCAATATGCAAGAATTTAACCCTGTCATTACACTACTGAGGTTTAAAACAAACTGAAAGAAATGATGGTATGAGCACTTTATAAAACTCTCTCTCTCTCTCTCTCTCTCTCTCTCTCTCTCTCTCTCTCTCTCTCTCTCNCNCNCNCACACACACACACACACACACACACACACACGGAATCTTAGAAATGTTATTTGGCCCAAGTATATGTGATGAACAAAGGAGAATTTTAATTCATCTAAAATCATCTGTGTCAATTTGCAAAAATAGTAAAACTTCTTATTTAAATGCATACAAAGGATAGTTGACTTGGACAACACCGTCTCTAAGTATAAATACATATATTTCACATAAAGAAAATGCCTGTATTTAAATGAACCCCTGTCTCAAAATGTCCACACACATATTTACACGACTATTTTTGGTTTCCAAGTTTTAAGTATTTGCTTTTGTATTTGATATGTTATCATTGTGCAGCATGGACTGTTTAAAGTACCAAATGTTCTCTCAAAGGCAATATAATACTTAGTGCAAGTTTTATCAGGATGACACTATAGTTTGAATTGTGTGTTATACTTTTAATATACCTTTTTGCTTTAAAGTAACAAAGAATTAATGAGTGTAAAATACCAGGTAAAAGCTTATTATTTTCAGAAACTCAAAAAGCAACGCCCCTCCGAGCTCGGAAGCCCTCTTCTTCACCATGTTTGCTGGGGCACTGATGAGGAGCAAGTGTCAGAATTGTTTCCATAATCCAGATGGGTTACTTTGCATTTAAACCATATCCATACTTTCACACTTCTCTAGGTGGGAAGGTAGCTGTGTTTTGACAACAATATGCTCCATTTTTACATCATTTAATCCTTTAATTGGAAAAAGCATAGATACTCTTTTTTCCATGTCTGTATGGCTGATTAGTGGGTTTTTACCCTCTAGATTAGATCATATGCACAGAAACCTAATCCTCTTTTATCTTCCTAATTCTCTTCCTACCTCAGTGTGTGTATGTGTGTGTGTGTGTGTGTGTGTGTGTGTGTGTGTGTCTGTCTGTCTGTCTGTCTGTCTGTCTGTCTTTATTTCAAAGAAAGAATGGTGCTAATGACAATCTACTTAAAATGAACTGAAATGAAAAACAAGAAATATTAACATGAAGACATGCTTGGTACTAGTTAGCCTCTTCTCATTGGAAAATAATATCAAATATTTCATGGTAATTTGAAATGTAAATAAGGAAAATATCTAATAAAAAAGAAATAATTGAAGTTTTAGCAATATATGTGACAAAGCAGAATCCATGTGGCAAAAGTCTTTTATCATGTCCTCTGTTCTTTAATTGATTTCAAATTAAAGTTGTCAACCTCTGATACATTAACTGTCCATTGTGAAAACAACATAATCCTATTTTTTTATGACTCTGATTTTCAATCTAACTTCATTTTAGGTGTTACATACTTCATTTTCAGTTATTGAAACAATGAAGATTTGGGAATCATTAACACCACAGAGATGTGGTATACATGTTTAGCAGAAAGTCTCCAAATGCAGAAATCACTAGAGTTGAGAACTGAATATCTAGCACGGTTCAGAAGATAACCTAACACTAAGGTGAAGCATTATTCATGAGACATTGGATGTGAGGAGACACAGACTCCACAGCGCACTCAAGTAGTGTATGAACTCTAACAAGTCATTACATTCCAACTGTCTGTCAAAACAAGCCGGAAAGCAATGGAAAAGAGTTCTCCTGTCATTCATCTGAGTATTTTTTTTTTTTAACCAATTACTTTCAAAGCAAGTTTGCTTATTTTAAGTATATTTCTTTTTCAGCTGCTTTTATAGCTTTTTGGAGGTGGGTATAATTTGGTTTTGATCGCATAAGCCCTTGGGACATCAACCAGAGCTTTCGAATGCCCAACAATGGCAAAACACAAACCTTATGCATATTTCATCTTCAAGGGGAAGAAAAAAATTGTTTACCTTTTGCTGAATGGCAAACAATGAGTGAATTCACACAACCAAATTAGTTTAACAATATCAAGTAATAAATTTAGACTCATCTCTCAACCTAACTACTTTATAAAATAGATACTTTAATAGAAGTAGTGTAGTTAATCCCAGTTGCTCATTTTTTCTTTCCATTTTTTTTGTTTTGTTTTGTTTTGTTTTAAATAAAGGATCAGTCTTATTGCTTTAACTTCTTTTACCCCATTGAGAGTTGTCTTAGGAGAAACAATTGCTTTGATTATAGTTGTGGCAACAATTGTTGCAGGGTATTTTTAGCTTTTACTTCCTGCTTTGTTAGTACTAAAAGTTTGAGTTGAAAACCAGCTGCGGCTGGCATCTTTTTCTACCGCAATGCTCACATGAGTATGATTCATCCTTGGCTAGGAAACCAAACAAACCAACAAACAAATAGAATAAGCCTGTAAATCTGTAAAATGGAACCAATCATATCTGCCCCCAAGTAATGTTCACATCCATTAAACGCAACTCTTCTTGTGCATGGACAAAATAAAAGTGCCCTTTCTGTTAAGCGGAATCATTCTTGGACTCCGGGTAGAAACAACAACACTTGCATCTGGCTCCACAGCTGCTGCTTCTGTTCAGCTGTCCACACTTCCATATGTTGGTAGCACCATTGCCATTCAGTCCTTGATGCTAAAGATCTGCTCTTTCACCCTTTTGTCCTCCTCCTCTCCCCTTTGTCTGTAGTACATGTCGTTCTCCCCTTTGAAACTGAAATCAAGATTCTCCCCGGTTTTTTGTTGTTGTTGTTGTTGTTGTTTGTTTTTTGTTTTGTTTGTTTGTTTGTTTTTGTTTTTGTTTTTTACGAGGCAGGGTTTCTCTGTATAGCCCTGTCTGTCCTGGAACTCACTCTGTAGACCAGGCTGGCCTCGAACTCAGAAATCCTCCTGCCTCTACCTCCTGAGTGCTGGGATTAAAGGCGTGCACCACCACGCCCGGTCACCCGTGGTCTTTACACACAGTAAAGAAGTTCAGTCTTGCTGAACTTCCGCCCAATTTGATTTCCTTCACCCCTGACACCGATAGCAGGTGTCCCTTCCATCTAGCAGACCATGTTCTTGCTCATTCTCTCATTCCCGCATTCTCTACTAGGAATCCCCATTCCCCAGAAACCTGTCTGTCAGCATCATCTACATCTTTGTACAATTTCCCCATTAGCAATTTCCCTTTCCTTCCTCTGTAAGAAAAGAACTCTTATGCTTTATCTACACCTGGATTAAATATGCTTGTCATATACTCTTTACAATATCTGCTGGTTCGCGCATAGTCTTAGGACAGACTTACTCCTGTTCCCTGTCTTTGGGGTTGTGTTATTGTTCTGTCTCTCATCCTTGCCTACTTCTAAGCCCAGCCGTCGCATTTGGCAATAGTCATTTATGAAACATAACATCACAAATGAAACATGTGGAATTTTACGCTACATGGATTCAAATTTGTCTTCTACTCACAGGCTCTGTATCTATGACCATTTAACTATTTCAGACTGTGATGAAAATTGTTACCAACAAGTTCTCTCAACTACTAAAGTACAACACACTGCATCAGAATCTAACAATGTCAGAAATACTATCATAGTCTTCCAGTCTTGTTTTTCTAACTAGAGATACTGAAATAGTCTCTAGTTTCCCCTCATTCATAGTAACCATAAAAGAAGTGGAATATCACACAATAAAATTGTACTAAGTATGGTAGACGTATTTCTAGGTCCTACACAATCATTAGGAAAACCTCAAGGAAATACAACTTCTGTCGATTGGTTAAATGAGAGGTATATTTTCTTACTGGGGATGTTATTTTTCATCTAGAAATACTGCTCCTTCCCCATCCAAGGATGCATGTAACCTTTATGACCATCCAATGTCTAAGCAGGCTACAAACATGAGAACTATCTCTTGTAGAATCTGATATTCAAGCACTTGATCCTAAAGTGGAGGAAATTTTAGTTAGGCTTTGGAAGTTTTAGATGGGAAACTTGCTTAGTAAGTACCTCTCTAGTAGGAGCGTCTGTCTTTCCTCTCTCTCTCTCTCTCTCTCTCTCTCTCTCTCTCTCTCTCTCTTCCTCTCTCCTCTCTCCTCTCCTTTCCATCTCTCCCTTTCCCTATCCCCCTCTGTATATGTGTGTCTGTCTGTCTGTCTCCCTCTCTATCTCCCTCTTTCCCCCTTTGTCGTGTGTGTGTGTGTGTGTGTGTGTGTGTGTCTCCCTGTCTTTTCCTTTTCTGTTTAATATCTGTAGTTGAAAATGTAATGTCTCAACTCTCTTCTCAATCTGCCGCCATGATGCTCCTGCCATTATGGACTGTACCTCTGAAAAACCAATCCAAAAGAAACCCTTTGTTCCTTATTGTCTTGGATCATGCCATTTTATCACAGCCAGAGAACAGTCACTAATAAAACTCATGTGCCAAGGTTCACTTTCATCCCATATGCTGAAAGCATCCTTTGAACTCTTAGCGATTTATCTGGAACACCTCTGTGCAGAAGATTCCCCCAGTTTATGGCAGTTCATATAGCCTTCCCCACTTCTAATCCCTCCTTTTCCTAATATTAAGTGCAGGTACACTAACTTTTTTCCACCACTAAATGCCTGTCTTTACTTTTGAATGTCTGATTAGAAGATCAAACACTTCGAGAACCCTTGAATTTAAAAACTAAGCTGACGCAAGATCTAGACTGGAAACTTCTCCACTTCATAATTGGCTGAAGCCAGCTCTGGAGATTCAAAGTTGCGTTGTCCAGTGGTAAGGCAATCTCCTGAGGCTTCATCATACCAGGCTTACAAACAAGTTCGTCACTCAGTGAACACACCTGTAAATATGTGTGTACTAAAGTTGCAATTGGTGTTTAATGGGATCTAATGATGACCACGGCCAGAAGGGATTAGATACTAACTCTAAGCTGCAACCTTATCTGGCCTATATGCTGTGGAAATTTTAGAAAATGCCCCCTTTATACTAAAGAGAGACAAGGACCCAAATGTTTGCCTCTAACAGCAGAACACAGCAAAGGTACTTCTATGAATGCTGACATAGCATGGAAAAATAACAAGAGTCCATTTAAGAGTGATTTCCAGTTATATATTATATGAGCAGTGATATTCATCATTCTAGAGCTAAATATGATGCTCTACTTTATAGAAAACATTCATGCAACTAAGCTAACAAAATAAACAAGAATAACCTCTGTCCTCACGGTGCACTGTATTCTGGAGCTGCTGTAACAAACTATCTCACTCTAGATAGCTTACTGAACACAAATGCCTCTCTCATTTGTCTCAAGGCTGAAAGTTCAAAAACAAATTTAAAAAGGGTTGACTGGTCCCTTTGGTGGCATCTCCTCCAATGGAAAACTTCTTCATGTGTCCTCATGGTAAACATCACCTTATATTTGTATTGTCCTTATTTGAACTATGAAAATTAATCACATGAACCTCAGGCCCACCATGATGATCTCTTTTTAGCCTAACCACAGCTATACAGACAACATCTGTAGAAGGATGTCCTTGACTTAACAAGAGTTCATGTTTACTAAAGTGTGAAGGCAATGTTCTCCCAGAAGAAATTGAACTTAATATTTCAAATGTTTCTCTTTTTTCTAGGCTAGTCATATGTGGTGCAATGTTATCCCATGATAAAGAGCACTATCAACGAGCAGTAGCTCTGGTCAGACAAACAACCATGAGATCTCACTGGAGTTCCAGCAGAAACTGCCATTCCATGTTGACAGTATTCGTACATGTATGTGTTCAGTAAGTCACGTGACCTATTCAAAACTCTATTGGAAATAGGCTTCATGCTTTTTTGTCTACATGTTGTTTGTTAATTGTTCTGAGCATATTGAATATAGGCGCAGCTGAACCATGATTTTCAGCACTATGTGTGTGACTGTGCATGCATGTGAGCACACACATATGTGTATGTGCGATCATGTGTGTCATATGTTTTTGTGTGTGTATAATATTGACAAGATGTTTTTATGCATGATGAGCATAGTGATTTTGATGTGAAATGTCCATGCCATGGGCACGAAGGCTGAATATTTATTGTCCAACTGTTGCCATTATTTGGGGACATTGTAGAAACTTAGGAAATACTGCTTAACTGAAGAGACTAATTCACTGAGTATGTGTGCAAGATAACTGTATATGCTCTTGGTTACTTCTTCTTTTTGTTGACTGCTCACCATGGTGTGAAGATCTTTCATTTCCATAGATTCCTGATGCTGTGAGTGTGTCAACTCATCTATATCCTCAGCCTGCATAACCATGGACTGAACAATTCAAAACAGTGAGCCAATACATATATATATATATATATATATATATATATATTGCTTATTTTTTTTTAAAGATTTATTTATTTATTATATGTAAGTACACTGTAACTGTCTTCAGACACTCCAGAAGAGGGAGTCAGATCTTGTTATGGATGGTTATGAGCCACCATGTGGTTGCTGGGATTTGAACTCCAGACTTTGGAAGAGCAGTCGGGTGCTCTTACCCGCTGAGCTATCTCACCAGCCCCTATACTGCTTATTTTATGTTATATTAAAAAAATTATGACCAAATGAAAAATAATTAATACCAAGGTTTATTTCCATAATCACATAATCACATAAAGTGATTATAACAGAGTGTATCAGGGATACATTTGGAATTTCATGATTTAGAACTTCAACATATGACTTTTATTTATGACAAGTAGCTTACTTACTTGGGTGTGTGTCTGTGAGGAATTATCATAGGAGGTTAGTTAAGGTGAGAAGAGCCATCCTAAACTGTGGTCACTGTTCTATAGCCCTGGACTGCATAAGACGGAGCTGAGCTGGCAGTTCCAGAGTCATCCATCGCTCTACTTCCCGACTGTGCATGCAATGTGAACTGCTGCTTCGCTTTCCTGATGCCACATCACCTTCTCCATGATACAGTGGACCCTTCAGTTGTGAACCAAAGTAAACCCTTCCTCCTATAAGCTGCCTTTATCCTGTAATTGCTCACAGCAAATGGAAAGTAACTGACAGACAAGAACAAGAAAAATAAGTAAAAGTGAAATAAAGTGTGAAGCAAGGACAGTCTGGAATCTGTTCATATGCTATGGAGAACGGTGGGAATAAAAGTGATTAAAGGGGTCTTGATAGCCCTCACACTTTATTAATCGTGTTCCCCCATAGACTGGGGTACTGCCTCACTGAACATTCAGATTTCCCTTTTTTCTTTTCAAAGCATCCTTGCATTCATGTCTTAGACAAAGTTATACACAGCCTAGGTATTTGCATTTTGGCGCTCTCTTCACCAACCTCTTTCTAAAACTCTTTGCCTGTGGAGCCACCTCACTCTGGAGAGGCTGCTCTGCACAGCAGTTCCGTGGAGTTTCAGAGCCGAGGCTACAAATGACCCAGAGCCTTGATCTTGTCAGCTCACTATTCATTTAGGCCTTCTAGGTCTAAGTTCTGTCTTCTCATCAGCTGATCGATAGGTTGGCAGCTCCCTGGCTAAACTACTCAATTTATGAGGACATATTGGTGTTGTCTCATGTATTATTCAAAGGAATGGGCTCAAATTCAACCTCCTCTTCACCTAACCTCAGACAGAATTCATCAATCCTTCCTTAAGAGTCACTGGTCAGGCTTATACATATCACGATTACGGTGCTGATCACACTGTATTCTGCCATGCAGGAATCATTTGTTTCTGTGTTGTTTGCTCTTCCTGGGAAGGAGATGCCTTAAAAACTCAGACTGAGTATATCTTCTTTGTCTAAATCCAGTGGTAATCATGGTCCCGCAGAGTTAGCTCGAGAGAGGTGGAGATATGGCTCAGTGGGTAAAGCGCATTCTGTACCAGCATTCAGACCAAAGTCTTTATTAGCACTCATGTAACAAGCTGGGTGTTGAGTGCCTATTACTCTCTAGTGCTGGACACATCAATAAAGGAGAATATTGGGAGTTAGATGGTCCAAAAACAATGAGCTACCGGTTCAGTTTTGAGACCCTGATGGAGGTGACAGAGGAGTACACCTAATATCAACTAATATATCTACAAACATGAGTATACAAGTGAACGCACATACACATACATGTATACAAACACATATACATGTACATGATACCCCTGTATATTAAAAATGTTTTATGATTTGATGAATGATTTCTGAATTGTTTGGGTTTTTTTTCATCACCATAAATATCAATTACTGGTACTACAAGCAATATCACTGAATTGCACAAAGACTTGGCTGCACCTGTTGGAAATTTCTAGGTATGAAATATTTTAATCGCAATTATTTATGTTAAATAAGGTTGCAAAACAGGCCAAATATAAAATTAGGTCTTTTCAATGGCATGAAACAAATCAGTATGCATGAGATAACTAACCTTACAGAATCAAGAGGTGACTGATACATTTCACAACAGTGGGATAACCCTAGCAATTTTCATCCAGAATAAACAACTTTAGAGTCTGCTAAATATACCCAATACCAAAAAGAAAGATGCTAACAACAGTAGCCCTCTTAATAGTACCAGACTAATTAACTTTATTAGAACTGAGAAATGTCAAGAATTTGCATGACTTTGAATTTTAATATATTTTTATCATAATTACATATTAAGCAATTAATATCACTAAGATATTTAGGCCTGACATTTTTAATACATATTGAAAGATACAAACCCCCAGTATTTAGAAAATGATGTTTTCAACCTAGCTGCTCTATGAGTTATGTTGGTCATATTCTTTTTTATCGTTACTTTCTGCAAAAATTTTAGAAACAGGGTTATAGTTTAAACATAATTAGTTAATGATAAGCTTCTCTGGATTTTTTCCCATTGCTTATGGTTCAAATTATTTATGGAGAATGCTCCAAGTAGCAAAGAAGATCTGAGACAGACATTCCATTGTGGAACAAAAACATGTAGAACAAAGTAAGTATTTCTCTGTGTGTTTATCATATCTACAATATGTCAAAGAACATGTTTATGTGATCAGTTGAGCTGCTAAATGGTCACTATAACCCTGTAAGCTGTTGAAATGTGCCTGACAACCAAAAGACAGTTGAGCTTGTACTAGTACAGTCTCTAGTAAAGTAGATGGCAAATATTACACATTGGCAACCATGAGGGATTCAAACAATCTAGTACTTTTTAAAACTATATTTATTTGGTTACATCACATTTAAGATTTAGTTTGTAGTAGTGCTAATAGTTGTGCTAATAACTCACCAGGTATCCTGGTGAGTTAAATAAAGTTTTGTAGACTTTAGATCATGGGCAACTCTTTCAAAAATCATTTCACTTGAATTAACATGATTATTAATAAAATTGAGAGGATTGCATGAGTTTTATCTGTGAGTATATGTTTTTATACAGTAAGTTTCAGGAATACATGTGGAGTATTTAGTAGGAATATTTTACTTTAGACAGAAGCATGACATAAGATTTTACAAATGATGATAATATATGTACTATATCCTTTGTGCAATTATGAATATCCTGTTAATCATTTAAAGTTTATTCATTTTTTTTCTCAACGAAGATTGTATAGAACACATATAAGAAGTATCTGAGGACAGACTAAGAGTACTTTATCCTTTTTATCCAACAAATTTATTCTCCAGTGAGTATTGCTATTTGCTAAACTCTTTATTCCATATTTTCTTCGGTGAATGCGATCTATTTCCTAGGACTAATAAGCAGCTACGTGCAAAAACTTATACTTCTGTGTCTTCTCTCCACTGTGTGGTACTAAGGACCCCCCTTACAAGTGTTTTTAGTGGTAAACAGATTAAGCAACATGCTAGATTACATCAGCACTAAATATGGGGAAAGAACTGTGGCTCTTTTCCAGTTGGTAAATTGAAGCATCGCTTGCAGTGTGACTCCAAACAAGCCCTGATGTTTTTATCGACTCCCTCACTGTCTCAAACACAGCCCAGAATCCTGTCAATATCTGTCATTCCATGGGAGCCATGAGCCTGATCGCTGCTGTCACTCATTCTTATCTGGTTACAAATGGACTCCCCGGAGCTTGTCTCCCAAGTACACGCCCAGAACCCCAACCACAGAAGTGGTCTAGAATCCAGTCACCTGGGATCCTTCAAAGCCTCTGTCACTTCTTTATCTAATGTTTATATATTTATACATGCTTGTTTGCATTCTCGTAAAAAACTACAGATTTAAATTTAGGTACATTGCTTTTTGTTATTGCTGGGGCTTTCCCCCATATCCCTCTGGGAATAGCTCCTGTTATATCCCACACTGCTCCTTGACTAATGTCCTAATTTCTGTCAACAACAGTGCTCAGCATGCTAATTCAAACATTGTCACAGCTGCTTTTTTTTTTTTTTTTTGTCCCCAAACTGGATCATAAACTATGTCAAGGAATAAAGTACACTTGAATAGAAATGTAGAAAATAATTGAAAAGATGTCATGTACCCGAGGCCTTCCACTTATGACTTTTCTTTTTCATTTCACAGGCTTAGTTAGTAAAAATTTCCTCCAGCTATTCAACCTTCTGAGACCTGAAGAGCTATTAAGAAGTAACCAGGAATTTTGAAACTCCTGTTAAGAACATAGACAAACTATCTCTAAAGCAATACCCAAGTGATAATCAAACAGTAAAACTCTCTGAGATTTGATTATGCAAGGTTTTTTATATAACCGCTTTTTACTTTCAATGTTTTGAAGTAAAACTCTGGTCACAGGAACTATAAAAAATAGCTAACTTAGAAATAAAAGAACACACACCATTAGTAGGCAAATAACAAATACCCACACTATCCTAATTATATCACAGTGAATTACTTTGAAAATTTTGACAAATACCCAAGTTAACCTCATTCATATCAGGAGTCCACAGCCTTGCCTCTGTGTGGTGTCCAAACAATAATAAATAGAGAAATTGGTGTTTCTGATCCAATTCAAACTTACACTAGACGTTGTGAAAACAGTGGTCTTAATTGTAACAGATTATCTTTTCCCAATATATTGAGGCAAAGCATTAAACAAAGGAGAATATTATGTATTAAAGAGTATACTCATAAGGTAACATGATATATATATGATATATATATATATATATATATATATTATCTTTATTATGTGATGAAGAAGGTAAATAAATATATGAAAAAATTAAGAAGTATCTATATGAAATGCTGTAATCAGTGCCTTAGATGTAATGTTTTATCTCTGTTTATGTATTTCTTCTTTTGAGGGCTTTCTGTAGTCTATGGATTGATGGGAAGCATTGGATACTATTTATTAATAAGCTTGAGGTAAAGGTGTACCAGAGATTTCATTTGGGTTTTTTGATTCTATATTTATAGATTGACAATTTATGCATATGCCTGTGTGTTTCAAGCATAGTTCTTGAAGAAATAATGATTGCAGTGGGTATGTCCATTAGCACACAATCCTATGTGTACTTTGTGGTTTTTAGTTTGATGTTTGACTACATGCACAATTATGTTTATTAGAATGGCAGGAAGAACACTAATATTCTGGTTTAAGGGACATAGAAGAAAGACATCTGATAGACACAGAGTCAAAGTAAAAAGAAAATACAAAGTTGGTATTAGAAATGAACTTCAGTAGAAAATCTAAAGAAAGCAAAAAGAGGGGATTTGAGGAAATTTTGAGTTAAGTAGGAACACTGAATATTTGCCCCAAGCAATCCATGTTAAGGGTCTCAACTAGATACCAAATGTTGTAAATAATAGGAATTATAAACTAGAGGTAAATAAACGCACAAACAAGAACTAAAGCAAATGGTGTTTAAAAGCCAGCCAGAATGTATTTTGTTAAATATTCTCAATAGTAGAAGTATAATAGGAAGTCTCCTTTTCTTCGATGAATGTAAGTCAAGTCTTACAAATTTCCAAAACACATTAATTACACTCTCCTTGAGGCAATGTTAATCAATACTTTAACTATTCATTTAAAGTTCCTAATAGTATTTTTAATCCAACAAAGCTTTGAGGATGGGATATCTATGACCCACTTAATATCTTGGTTAAAAGGTGTTATTACTTCATAAACTTTCTAGTCTAGGAAAACTAATTTGGGGATAGAATTACACTTGAGGGAAGAAAGAGGGTGAGCAGAGGCGATGAAGCAGCCCCCAGGATTAGGGCTCCACTGCATTTTTGTCCCTTCTTGGGTTTTTGAGTAGGTAATTAAACAAGCATTTGGAAAGTCCAGGATTCACTGAATGCTCACCTTTTAGGAAGCCTAATGCCCTCCGTGTGACAATGCTAAGACAGAATGTGCCAGATGGTAGGTGTTTGGAGTCAAGAGCAATTTCCCTGATGGTTAATTCTAAGAAAACAAAGGTTGTACTTTCTAACCTCAAGGGAATAGCAGAAGATAATATTGCCTTCTCATAATTACTGGGCCTCTCAGTCCTTTTAGCTATAATATCTCCAGAAACAAGATATCCGTTTCTAACTTATTAGATCTAATCATCAGAAACATGAGAATTAACTAAATTAACTAAATTTTAGAATATTTAGAATATTTAAATGTAAATAATTAGAATTAATTCACAAAGTGTGCATATACATTCTATGAGCATTGGCAGTGTCAGCCCTATTTTATATCTGAGGAAATTATGGGGTGTAAAAGGTGAAGTACTTTCACATTATTTCATGGTTTTTAAGTAGTTAGATAAGTGAAAGTTACGATACAGTTTCTCAGAGTTGGAACCTGTAAGTCTCAGTATTTACAAATGAACTGACAAGAAGAGAGAATCCTACACTATTGAGAGCACTTCTTGTTTTTCAAAACTATATACCTGCCAGGTCCTTCATTTGAAAAGTGAATAATGCCAGAGGAAACTTTTAAGAAATATCAAGGCTCTTCTAGGCTTACACAATTAAATCAGCCAAGTGTTGAAAAAGAAATGTGTAACATCAACCCAAACTTCTTAATGACATAGTTTTAATCTGGAGGCATACACATATATAAGGAAGGTGACTGCTCTATCCATTCTAAACAAACATCCACAACTGCTTGATCAGTAATTTTACTTTCTTTAAGACGTGTTCTTGCCTTCCAGATTCTTCCAGTGTGCTAGCTGATGCTTTTCTAAGCTGCAGGAGGCTGGATCTCATGATTGATTCTGCCTTGTTGATTCCCCTTGTCTATCTACCGAACATCTCCACTCCATTTAGAGTTCATTGAGTACAAACATTCTTCTGATTAATGGCTAATTTATTATTTGCCTTGCAAATGTTTATCTGCTGGGAAATGGGATAAATGCTTCAGTCTTGACAAGGAGGAGGGTCACTATTCCAGGACTGATGCAATGGTCAGTTGATCACATCCCAGAGGACCTGGGTATGCTTTGGGGTCCTAAAACAATCTTCTGAAAAATTAAGTGTCTATTTTTAATGACTTAGATGTAAAATCAATTAGTCCATGGTTTAGGAGAAAATTAATGATAAGTTTTGCACGAACATCCTGGAAGTTGAATCACAAATCCCTTCATAGCTGATCACTTAAAAATATTGGATACTAATGATGTCTTTTTAAAAAAAGAGTATTATCAAAATCATTAGACACATAAGTTAGGCTAGAAATTAACATCACTAAAATGCTTAAATAACATTTATTCTTATAAACTCTGGCAATGTTACCAAAAAGCCAATGGAATTAACTTTCAAAATGACATTGATTTTTCTCTAAACAGTTGAATAATATGGAAATGCTCATAGTACAATTTATACTTATTGATGTTTGCAAAGTTTTAATAATTACATACTTCTTTTTAAAACTGTGTAAAATGGAGTTAAAAACATTTCTCACAAAGGAAAAAAACACATGTAAATATCATGGAATGTCATGCATAGCCCAACTGAGAAAAATGACCAGCCATGCATTATTACTTTAATCTCCTTAGTGCCCAGTGTCCCAGAAGGAAATCACCCTCAGGCTAATGAACATAAGTTTAGGCAGGTGCCGCCAATCAGTACCACTTCTCAGGTAACTGACAACATTGTTCAGTTTTTTTAACCAGCATATGAATAACTATTATCACCTTGTTATTATGAAAATCCTGGTGGAGATATATTTTTTCTTCCTTACAAAATTAAAATGTTGAATTCCTACTGTACAGAAGCGATTGTCATGAATTTTAGCAAACACTATAGTTCCCAGCATAAAGTGATGACATAAACACTGTCTAGATAGACATAATGAGTTAAATAGATTGAATTTGTTAATAAACACAAAAATAGTTTCCTACAGAGGAAAAAAAATGTAGATATCTCTCAGCTCTGATGATGTAATCTGTTCCTTTGGATGTGAATGTGTCTATATGTGAATGGAGGCATTATGAGTCCTGATATTTTACATGTAAGCTATTAGAAATTATTAAGCATTAGAGTGGAAGTAAATGGACAGTATGGGACCACAAAAAGCTTTCTAGAACAGTATATATATATATATATATATATATATATATATATATATATATATGTGTGTGTGTGTGTGTGTGTGTGTGTGTGTATGTGTGTTCGTGTGTGAGATGTAGGACAGTGCCTGCCACCCACTGTTTACAAGCAGTTCTCTTGTTATTTGTGCATTGCACATAAGCATGTGAACATATGAGCTGGGGAGGAAAAGTCATGAAAGTTAACTCTGGAAGAAACATAGCACATGCAACCACTCCTGCCAGTGAACATATCAACTTTCAAACCCAATATAACTTCCGAAATTCCTTTTATCAATAAAGAAGAAAGAATAATTATAATTGCAGAATTAATGGCACCTCCCAATACTGCACATTAACTTCTCAAGCAGGATGAAAGACTCTTGAAGTCCCTCAGCGAGCACAGTAGTGCACTGCGTTCCTGTTATTCAGTCATCATATATGTAACCAGTCCTGACAACTACTGATTATATCTTTTTTCTGGAGTGCCTTCCTCTCTTTTTGTTTGCCAGTTATATCCTCTAGTGTATATGCCAATGCCGTCAATGTCCCTTTCTGGTAATTGTCACTGGGTTGTCTGTCAGTGACGAGGAGAAATGGGTGACAGTCTTGACATCCCACCAATCATCCCTCTGGAAAATTGATATTGTCCTTCCCAGTAAACAACAGCTCAAGCATCGACCAGTCTCGCCAGCACATCCCTGAACAATCAACTTCCATTAAAGGCAGAAGCCACACATTTATCCCACCATAGTGCAATCAATAGAAAACTGACTTTTTTTCCTGATCCTTTTAAGGACCCTCCGCTTGTATTTTGCACTTAATACCTCCAATTATAAACACATTGTGGTGTTCATTTGCTTCAAACAAATTCAAAATACAATTACAAACACTAATTTAGGGAAGAACAGAGAGGCCCAATATATGTTCATTATTTAATTTTAATATCATTAATATGCATACATTGGCAATATATGCTGCTGTGGATTAGTGACTTGCAAAGTTTTTCCAAGCCTTTTAAATAAATCTTCTCCATGGGAGGAAAGGTTCCACAGAGCTATTTCTATAGCATACATAGTACAAACAAAGCTAAGCAATACTATGACTGACACAGATAAATTTTGCAATATTGGGACTAGACTATCACTGAGAGGATATATGCAATGAAAATAACTAGATGAGGGGGTCACTGACTTGGGAAAAGTGGTACAGTTTCATGATTTCTAAGAAATTTGCCCTTAATTCACTGTTCCTTAAGACACCTACAATCCATAAGGTCACTAAGTACAGCATTCTATCAAAAATTACAAGCATAAATTAAATCTGATTCTTTTAAAAAAAAATGCCTATGATCTTTTAACCTACTCTGCTTTTTAATGTTATATATCTTGCATGCTATATTATGTTATTAATTGACAAGTCAATGTTTATCAGAGAATGACATTTTAGAGGGTGTAAATATAGGCCACCTAAGACCAGAATAGCAGCAATTGAATCGTATGGACAGCCATCCTGATAATGCCACCTAGACAGAATATGTGAGTGGATAGAGAGGAGACAGGGCTCAGCTACGGTGACAGCAGTGACAGCGAATGTACACTCTTTAAAAGGTGACAGGTGTCAGGCCTGGAGGGAAGGCAGTGGCTAAAGGTCCATGCCAGAGCGCTCACTGGCTGATTTATGAAGCCTCCCTGGTGTCAGGAGTAGTCTGATGTGTGCTCTTTTCATGGACCAGTGCAAGGTACAAAGAAAGGAAGCAGTCAAGACTAGCCCATCATTGTCAGATCCAATCCAAGCCCCTGAGACCCCAGGAGGACTATAGTAGGAAGGTTTCTACTCAACTCTTGTCCCCTCGTAGGAAACCATGTCTGTTTTCATTGTGATTCCCAACCTTTTGGAACACTTTTAACTAGTGAACTACATTACTGGAATGACCTTTATCTTTAAAAGAAGAAGAAGAAAAAAAGTTGTACAGCAAGACTCAGCAGCTTTCCAATATAGAGCACTGATCAGTTCCAGAAAAGGTTCCACTGAAATGGCAAAGGTTTGGAGCTTACTTTACAGGGAGGGAGGGAAGTGATTTTTAATTTATAAGCAGAAAAATGATTTCCACTTATAAGTGCAAGGTGATTTTCAAAAACAAGATGCACAAAACTCCCACAGTATAAGTTTTTATTCTGTTTGGTATGCGATATTTTTCATTAAAATATAGGAACATTCTTTTGGCATATAAATTAACATCTCCTTCCTGATAAGGATGGTTTATAAACAACTGCCAAGGTAAGAGTCTTATAATTGCTTTTTAATCATTATTTTAGTTTATAGTCTCTGCCTAGTTAGAAAAAGGAATGAATTCATAAGTGCTTGAAAATCTAAAAGGCAAATAAGAAAAAAAAAAGAGCTATTTTTGACAGTGAAAACTAAAAATGTACCCACTTACCGAACTTTAAATCTAAAATTAATAGAACATTAAATAACCAGTTTACCTATAAAATAGCCTAGGGCTTCTTCATAACCTGATTCAGAAAATAAAATTACAGCAGCTTATTCTATATATTCATATACTGTTGGAATGTGAAGTCTAAACACTGCTATGCACATGTAGACACCGGAAGAGAAATTGAGAGATAAATGAAGAAGCCTTTTCTGTTCTCACTTCCATCTTAGAGCACTGGTAATGAAATCACTGATGCTCCTCATTCCCCACTGACACTTAGGGACAGAGATAGACTTTTCTCAGAAATACAGTCTTCTAAACACAAGAGGAGCATTCCCAGGGACTAGGAAAGGTAGGATACACTGACTTGTCCAACCTCAATGCCATAACCATTGTGCCATCAAAACAACCCAGGAAGGATTTGCTCACGGTAGAAAATGAAACAAGCCTTCTGTGATGACTTCAGATGGGCTTGCATCCTATCATTAAAATATCCCCCAATGAAACTCATTTTGTGGTTTGTATTAATACACTTACTAAAACTTGACAAAAACTCAAAATTGCTGCTTTTTCAAATACTATATATATAGTATTCTATGGTGAGGGTTAGCAAGTAAAAGTTAATTGTAATTTAATGGAAGTAAGTATCTCTCTCAATAATCGTATGTATGGGGAATGTGATTAAGGACAATAGTTAGGTCCATTGCTGGCTGAGTAAAACATATAGACAAAGAAAATCAGGTTCTGAATGAGATTTGGTATTACTTCTTTCTGCTTTTCTTGGTTCAAATTATTAATATTTTTAGATTTTTTTTGTATTTAAAGTATAATTACACCATTTTGCACCTTCACTGTTCTTCCTTGAAACACATGACTGTAGCTCTACTCTTGCTCACATACACATATTTACTTATATACAAATATATCCTGCATATATATATATATATATATATATATATATATACACACATATACACATATACACATATACATGTGTAGATATATACACATATACATGCACATACACACACACACATATATATATATATATATATATATATATATATATGTAACCTCTTCAGTCCTTATAGTGTTACCAATACTTGTACCATTCCAGGGCTCATCTCTTGGTATTGGTTAATTAATTTGGGGAGGGGGCGTTCACACTATTTCTTTCATTCTCAGGCTTGCATCGTTGCCTGGAATGGTTTGTCCAGAATTGAGAACTGTGAGGTTTTTCTTTCTGTGTTAGCATGTCTTTTGATTTTTTTCTTTCTGTGTTAGCATGTCTTTTGATTTTTTCTTTCTGTGTTAGCACGTCTTGTCTTTTGGTGTTACCCTTGTTCAGATCATTTTTTAAGGCATCCACATTGTCCCTGTTAATTTTAAAGCTATAATGTCAATACTGAACAATATATTTTAGTGAATCTTCATGTGGTGGTTAGGCAGCTTCATAAACCAGAAATCAGAGAGTGGCACTCTTTTAATTATGTGTACTTACAATGTGCTCATTTATAGCAAAGTTTCCCAGGACCAAAGATGTCATGAAAATTAAGAGCTGTCTTTATTATGTTAACCTGTCTTGACTGTCATGTAGCTGGAGGCAATTTGGATATTTAGTAAAATCTTGTAAGAATGTTAAGCCATTTGAGAGATCACTGTATCGTCTTCTTTATTAAATGGACCTAATAAGTTAATGAGGATGTTTGAAGTCTACATTTTAAGAAGCATATTAACATATTTGATCATATGCTTTGCACGATGCTGGATTAATTTCGTTAAGTTTCTCATTTGACTCACTGATCTCACTTCTCTGACCAAGCTAAAGACACGTTTCTCATTTGCACGCTCAGATTTTTGCTGTGCAAATTTTATGTGATCTATCATCTTATTTTTAAAGAATAAATAAATTATTTAATTTAAAAGACTAGGTTTATATTGTAATATTCATGGGGACAAACCTTATGCAAACAATATCACACTAGGTCACAAGATTTTTTGGATTTTGACAGGCCAGTCCAGAGGGAAAGCTATAATTGGGAGAGGCTAATGTCCTGCTTTCCCTTTGGCATTGAAGAGCAAAGAACCGAGAGTCAATGTTGGTCCCCAGAAATGGTAAATGATAGCTAGCTGTCCATGTATGCTGGCTCCTTCACCATCCCATAGAACCTCATTTACTCACTGGTGGAGAGCCTGAGAAATGTGGTTCTTTGTTTGCTTGTTTTTTACTAAAGTATTTTTCCATAACAGTTTTAGTTTAAATATTTATTTCGGTACTATTTTATTATTCTATATATCTAACTGTTTTTGCCTACAGGTATGTCTGTGTAACCATGCATGTCTGGTGCCTAAGGAGGCCAGAAAAGACATCAGTTCCTCTAGAAGTGGCATTAAAGGTGGTTGTGAGCCACAGTGTGGATGCAGGGCCTAGGACCCCAGGTCCTCTGGAAGAGCAGCAAGTACTCTTAACAGTGGATCTTCAGCCCCTTGGTTTTTAGAGTTTCATTACCTATGCCAGACTGACTCCAAATTCATGATTTTTTGGTCTTCACTTTCCCAATGTTGGATACTTACATTAAAGATATATGCCCCCAAATCTTGCTGGAGAAACTTTTCTGTTTTGTCTTTTGGTTCTTTGAGTTGTGATTTCACACACCTTTGACTAGCCTCAAACTCACTGCACAGCCATGGATGACTTTGGACCTTCTTGCCTCTGTTTCCCGGGTCTTCGGAGTACTAATCCACACCACCATGCGTGTGATGGCTACATATGTGTCAGTCCTCTACAAGGAAAGCTCCTTCCATAGCCTGATAGTTTTCTTAAAAATAGGATTGTTTATTTGATTTTACAAGTTTGAGTGAATGTTTTTTTTAATTAGATATTTTCTTTATTTAAATTTCAAATGCTATCCAGAAAGTTCCCTATACCTTTCTCCTGCCCCTGCTCCCCTACCCACCCACTCCCACTTCTTGGCCCTGGCATTCCCCTGTGCTGGATCATATAAAGTTTGCAAGACTAAGGGGCCTCTCTTCCCAATGATGGCCGATTAGGCCATCTTCTGCTACATATGCAGCTAGAGACACGAGCTCTGGGGGTACTGGTTAGTTCATATTGTTGTTCCACCTATAGTGTTGCAACCCCCTTCAGTTCCTTGGGTACTTTCTCTAGCTNNTCCACTGGGGGCACTGTGTTCCATCCAATAGCTGACTGTGAGCATCAACTTCTGTGTTTGCCAGGCACTGGTATAGCCTCACTAGAGGCCACGGCCTGGTGATCTATCATCTTAATGCTCTAGAAAGATATCATACTGACACACTTGAAAGGCAATGTAGAAATAACACTATGTATTCTGATTATCTGGTATTTAGAGTGTCATAATAAATATTGATAAAGCTATTATATGTGTGTATATATCTACATCTACATCTATATCTATCTATCTATCTATCTATCTATCTATCTATCTATACACACATATATATGCCACAGACTTCTATATCCACAGTTTTGTAACTGTGACATTCTTGATCTAGAAGAAATGGCTTCTGTTTTTTCTAATACTGCTATACATTCTGAAGGTTGAAGCTATATGCTGACATTTAAATCTTCTTGTAGAGTATAAAATATATTGATATATGAAATGGAATATATACATAGAATTAATATACAGAGAATAAAGCCCCCTTACTCTTCCCTCCTTAAGCTTGGAGTATAAAGAAAGAGGATACCTTCTCAAGTATGTGTAGCGGACAAAACCAAGCATGTCTAATGGCTTTGAAGTGATAAGTCACCTTTCCAAATAATGGTTCATAGTTTGAATGTTTAAAATATTTAAGCTGCACATAGCTTTGGCTATATCACTTCCACTTCCACATGTTCTGAAACTTTTTGGAGATGACTTCACATACATAAGATTATGTAATTATCTGTTACTCCAAACATAGTAGATGATGAAGAGCTGCTGTGATATTTTTGTTCTTATTATTGTTGTTTATGATAGAAATTGTAGCTGGAAATAGAGCAGTATAGTAATATATATAAAAGTAGGATAATATTTTAACAATGTAACTGACCCTAGTCATTTTACTTCAATTATAATGTTTAATTATAAAAAAGCTGTCTTAGTTACTTTTCTATTGCTATGAAGATGCACCATGATTAAGGTAATTGTAAAAGAAATAATTTAATTGTGGGCTTGCTTAAAGTTTCAGTTGGTTAGCGACCATGACCTTCATAACACGAAGCTGTACAGCAAGTAAGCAGGCATGGCACTGGGGCAGTAGCTGAGAGGTTACTTCTATCAGCAGCTTTGAGGCACAGAAAGAGACTGGGTCAGGCATGGGCTTCTGCAAATTTAAAGCTCCACAGTGACACACTCCTTCAATAAGGTCAACTGCCCTTATCTTTCTCAAAACAGTTTCACCAACTAGAGACCAAACACTCAAATATATGAGTCAATGGGGCAATTCTCATGTAAACCACCACAGAAGCCGACCTCGCTGCCTGTGTATATATACTTTGTTAATTAGGAAGATGACAATCTAGTAGCTACCTACTCTGGATCCATTACTTGACAATATAATGAAGAAAGAATAAAGAAACCTGTGGTATTCAATAATTGGTCTCAATTTGTAACTATCTTGGCAAGTCTTTCTTACTTATAAAGCATTTGTATACAAAAATAGCTAAACTGGACAATGCAAAAAAGAAAAAAAAACTTCCAGAACCAAAGAATTCTGGTCATTATTTTCTTCTTCAAATTAAAGATACAGAAATAATAGGAAAGATAACAAAACAGGAAATGAGGCATGACATAAGTAAAAGAGATGTATAGTGCAGTGTCTAATATTCTGTGAAAATATGTTTTACATGAGACAGGAAGATGCCTTAGCAGTGAAAGGCATTTGTTGCCAACCCTGACAACCTGTATTCAATCCCCAGGAACTACATATGAAGAATCAATGTCCACATATTGACCTTTGCTCTACTAACTCCCACTGATGCATGTGTATACACTTATACACACACACAAATAAATAAAAATGCAAATATATTGTAAAATATATTGTATACACTTGAAAAACTTGGAGATCTTTGAATATAGAGTAATAACATATATGCAATGATAGGAAAATTTCTAACTGAAAATTTGTAATAACTCTATAGATGAAGTCTCATAGTCTCAGGAGACAAAAATCATAATGTACTAAGAAAATTGTCACTATCTGCAAATAGTCTTCAATTGACACTTACAAATATACACAGAGGAATACATACAGGTATTTCAGCCAGCAAATAACAAGTAATTCTGTTAGATGAAAGCATATAAGTATTTCTTTATAGTTTAGATTTGTGTATATATTCAGTTTGTCAAAGTTGTAGAAGTACAGAGAAGGGAAGGATCTATCTCCACATAGAAACAGATTCTATTGGGAAGTAAGCCTAGGGATCAAGTCTTGGAAGGCATCTATACTGGATACCATGGCAAATTCCATGAAATATGTACTCTTGTTGCAGAGTTTGATGATGTTGATAATGTTTTAATCATATATAAGATTTAAAAATTATATATATACATAATTTATATATTCATATGATTTTCATAAAATTGAAAAAAAAACAGGGAGTCTTTGTGAGCAGGGACACATACCAGTACTCAATTCAAATTACTGCAATATATACAAGTGTGTGTGTGTGTGTGTGTGTGTGTGTGTGTAAAGCAATCTGTGAAAGTCATAAGTATGTTAAAATATCATCACAAATATTTTCAAAATTCTCTAAGTTGGGTAAAATTCTTTAAGTGTGAAAATTAGGGGCATACACAATTCCCAAAACCAAACCAATACTAAAAAGAACTCTTTTACACTTTATTTTCTCCATCTGGCATTTTTTGTAAATATATATATTTACATATTTTTATAACGTAATCTTTCAATTTGAAGGAATTGTATATTCATGTGAAATTATCTCCATATAACATGTAAGAAAGCCTACAGAGCAAACAATGACAAAAAGGCCATTAATCCACATTAATCCACAGTGTTGGACCATGAACAATGCCTGAGATATATAAGCCAAATAAACCCTTTCCTTCTCAAGTTGCTTTTGGTCATGGTGTTTGATCACAGAAATATAGAATAAACTAGAACCGTGGTTAAAGGTGCTATTCTTGGTGACCTGAGTTCTATACCAAGAACTCACATGGTAGAAAAATAGAACCAACTACTGACAATTGTCGAGACCACCACATGTTCACAGTGGTGCATGTGTGTGTACAAAGAAAAAAATCCATGCACAATTAATGCTGTACTAGTGGGAACATCTCAATAAATCATATCTAGAATATCACAGCATCGCACATCATGTATATATGTCTGTGTTAAAAGTGGGTCCTCTTATCCCATTCTAGGATACAGTGGGAATTTAATGATAAACCTACTTGTTAAAAATATGTTTCTGATTAAGTACCACACTCCATACTTATTGTTATGGTTACTCTAGTGCATGTCTGTAGATCAGTCATTTGATTCTTCAAGAGCTCTGCTACACTATGCACAGTAGTATTCATATAGATAGTGACAATACAGTGGATATGGACAAAAACATAGCAGAATTGATTTTAATTTTATACATAAAGATATCGTGAATATGTGAGAGGAAAGTCATTTTTTATCTAAATCCCAAGTATGCAAATTAATAAAAACATCAAAATATAATCCAAAATATATGCAAAATGGTAAAAAATAGTCACTTGGGATTCTGCAGGAAATGAGTATATAATACTGATTAGTGTTTTATGTTTTTATGTAACTCTAAGATATTTAGTCAAGTGATTATAAGCCATGTATAATCAACACTTTTCCTTGAGTGCCTAGTCACCTGAGAGGTCTGTGTAAGTATCAGGTGTAAACTAGCAAAAAAAAATCCAGAGCTGTCTATCATCTTAGAAAATAAACATTAATTAAATAAACACATGCAAATAATTTTACATTATATTAAATAGTCTAATGTGAAATTACAGGGTACTTTGAAAAAAAACATGGGAAATTTCTTTAAAAAATGCTAATAATTATAGCTGACCTCTGTGATTAAAGCATTTAAAAATACACAGTATTGTACCTGAATGGCCTAGAAAACAATGTTTGCAATCAGATTGATGACTATCTGTACGTTAAGACTTTAATGATGGGCTACAGAACTAATAGAGTCATCTCAGCCTCCTCCTAACCAGAACAATTAAAAGTATTATATGGGGCTATATAATTTAAGATAACATTCATAAGTATCTATAGATAGATTATCTCTACATGTTCCAAGTCGAAGTAAAACACAAAAACTGTATACATTTTAAACACTAGTTAAAATCAGTGATGCTTGGAAATTAAGTATTATATAGGATTCACAAATAAAAATGTGTAACATCAACTTTTATGAAACCTTCATAGAATGGATCCTCATTGTGAGGCTTCTGAGTACGCCACCAACTCTAATGCCAAGCTGAATACTTGCCATAGCTATAATACTTTAATACATTATTAGGATTACCAGAGTGGGGAAACACATATAACCTATGGCGAAGATGCTCTTTCATTCATTTAGAAAGTGATGGTTGTTAATTATCTGTGCACAGAGTTTCCATCACCCAAGTTTAGGAAGACTCTGAATTTGGCATCTATAAAATAATATATATTGGATTTTGCTCATGAAAACAGTTTATCAGCTTGAAAGTCATTTTAATTAAACAAGGAAGAAATTATTTTCTAGAACAATATTTTTATATTTATTCTTGTATGGATCACATCTAACTATGTTCTGTCAGTATTTGTCAAGGCAAAATGATTGTCAATCTTCTGATCATTCCAAATCATTCATTTATTGCATTGAAGTACATTGCCATTACAGCCCATGTCCTCAGTGCTGGTATAGAGATGGTATCTATTCTTAACTATTTATCTTTTTGTTCTTTTCAGCCTTCATGTCTCACAGAACGTGTTTTAGTGCCATGACTACGATTTGTGTAGAGTCTAAACACTGCTTGAAGAGTGGGGCACAGCAAGTGCACAATG
Organism: Mus pahari; assembly: GCF_900095145.1. Taxonomy (NCBI): domain Eukaryota; kingdom Metazoa; phylum Chordata; class Mammalia; order Rodentia; family Muridae; genus Mus; species Mus pahari. Next base: position 66,407,537 of record NC_034601.1, read on the forward strand.
CTATGATAAATTCATGGTGTAATAGTCAATGTAGTTCATGAGTGAATTACTCTGTACTTTTCTGTATGCAAACAAAGCATTATAGAAATTGTGCTGATGCTACATTTTATGCATCATGGCATTTTGTGTTAAAGATGCAAAAATCGAAATGTTTAATTGTTATTGTGTTCATAAAATGCTTTTTTTTTCCCAACATGTAAACAAACAACTAAAGTCCTATGGCTTCAGTACATTGGGTGGTCATACCCTATTGGCTTCATTTTTCTGGTTAGGGACGGCTATGAAGCATACTGTAAGGGAGGGTTATAATTAGCCACTTCTTCCAACCCACTGGAGTGTTCCTTCTTTTACCTATCTGTGTATCCAGTTAACCATTCAGCTAAGAAGGATGCTTTAATAACACTTTACATATTTTAATTCCATAGGAAATTGAGAAAATTATCATAGCAGTAGATGATTCTCCAGGAGAGCAATCTCAAAACACAGGCAGGTTTAAATCAACCTACAATTTCACACTCAAGTTGTAGTTTTTAGCTTAAAATTACAGTGTCTGCATTTCTGTAGGTCAACATAAACTGTAGCTGCTGTGTAATTACATGCCAAGAATGCAGTAATTATGTGATCAGGATCTAACTTGGAGTAGCAATAATAAAACTGAAATTCAAATACGAAGTTCTATACAGCATGTCAGCAACTACCCACATTGAATCTGCATAATACATGTGTTAGATGTGCTGGACAGTTTTATGGTTGTTAAACTGTATTTCATATATGTGCCATAAATAGTTTGAAAACATTAAGTAATGCATGTAGAGAATGGGATTCTTATTTGATCAACTCTGTGTAGCTTATATTAATAAATATGTACAACTCAGCAGGAGAACACATAGTAGATGCAGCTTATGAAGTCAATGAGACTAACTCAAGATCATGTAAGAAGAATTGCATGACTACTCTTCTTCTAGATATCCTCTAATATAGATATAAAAATTTTGCTCTAAGATGAATGGAAATTTTTCTTACAAATAAGTGAAATTTTTTTGAATTATTTGTCGATATATTACATAAAATGGTACTATGTACAAAGTGCTTTTCCAATTTAGGGAATAAATAAATTTCATAAAAATGTCATTGAAAAGGATTTTGTAGACTTTTCAACTACTACAGAGAGAAGATTCATGAGAGGAAGTATAATTCACATTCCACATGATGAATCTCCACATCTGCTATGTTTGATAAATTTGCATAGCTCCCTCCATATTCTTTAGTCTTTCTTCCTTTTTTCTTCCATCCTTCTTTTCTTCCTTTCTCTCTTTCTTTCCTTCTTTGTCTACTTTTTTTACAATTAACGCTCAGACTAAGAAGCACAGAGGAGTACCATTTCAGCAATGCAAAAACCTTCTAAAATATGACAAATGTTGGACAATACAGTCTTTACATATTTAATCACACTGTTGAAAAACCTTAAAATATAGGAAATGGTACTATTAAATATGGAAATTTGAAATGTACCTTATTAATTATCTCATTTTCTATATTAGCCCCACAGAGGAATTCTTTGCAGTTGCAAAATGAAATTTATCTAGCTTAAATGGATTCATCATTGCAATATGTTTACATGAGATATGCTGGATTTACCATCTAGTTATGCTATCAACATTTGCTGATAGAATGGGCAGAGAGATTATAGGTTTTCTGTGTGGGCTTTCTCCTTTGATTTAGATAAGTAGACATAAATCTTGATTTATTTTCCAGACAGCATTGAGCAAATCATCTGTTCTACACCAAATGGGTTGCTGGTAATTAAAGAAGGGAAAGTATTGGATACAAGTTCTACGAATAAGCCAGCCACCATAGTGGAAACCCACCGGGCAAAGACAGAGTAAGGAGCACTGCCAAGGGTAAACCAGGGAACCTGCTAAAACACCCCCTAGTGCTGGGAAATTCATTACCAAAATGTAGTAATCATCTTGCAGAAGTACCAGCAGATTGCACGCATTACCTCCTGCAGATTGGAGTGGGAATAAGTAAAAGAAAAGAGGTAATGATGGTCGAGGGAAATTGAATTTTCATGGCACTTATCTTCTGAGTCATTCTATTTGCATGAGAACAATGTTAGCAGGAGACGTTATAGGACCCTAATGAGAACAGGAGCTTCTCCCAACGGGTGAGAGCCAGGATGGGTGTTGATGAAATCAATCTATCAGTGAGATTTTTAAAACGCACCATAGCCCCTGTCTTGCTCTATGCCCATGTGGGTGGGCCTTCCATCGCAGAAGAGAAGAAATTAAGAATGATGATTAGAGAGAGTTCAAAGCACACCTGCCTCTCTGTCAGCTGGCCCTTAATAATAACATACTACTGCTTTCCTTAAAGAGCTTCATGTCTTATTCAGGGTAAATGCCCAAAGTGTGGCATTTTAGAACCCATGATGTGTTTTTCTATTGATGCTGTCAGTGTGACCAGCCGCGGCAGGAAGTGGTGTGTGTCACCTCCCATTCTCTTCAGTGATCCATCAGACAGTGGCAGTTCATGCATGCAGCGTCAGAAGTGGAGTAAATAAGGTAACAGCTCCGTGCTGAACACTCCCAGATTTTATTAAGCTGCCAATCACCCATGGGCTATTCAGCAAGTCAGAAGACAAACTCTTATAGGGGAGTCTCTTAGTACCTACTTCAGTTGTCAGCTAATACCTGGCACAACTGTTTATTATCTCATATGTAAAACATTCCCCGAGTTGCAAAGCACAGAGAGGCATTTTATCCCTTGGTCTTATTCTTTACATTATTTGAAAACACACCATGAAAGACTGTTATTAATGGATTTGCTTTAGAAACTATTTTTTTCTACAGAATTCTTACTTTCTCTCACAGTATCCCAAATTACATGTATTAACTAACCTCATGTGGTAAATTCTTTTCACCTACACTAGAGGCTGAATGGGCAACTTCCTAAGTCACAGCTATTTAGGGCTATGTAATTTACTTAAGAAAAAAAAATGAAGGGGCTATCCCAGGAAGTTTGCTGTAACCCATGGAGCCATTAGGAAAGCTATAACTACTTTCAAGTAGCAACATGCTTCCTCAAAATAGACACTGATGTGACCGGGTTTAATATTGTGACCAGCACAGTATCAATTTAAATCTCTTTTAAAGTTTTCACCTTGCTCTTGTTTACCCCCAAAGACAGCCTGCAGGAGAATACTTGAATATAGCTTTAATGACTATATTTAAGGACTATATGACTAGAACATAGTTAATTTTATAAGAGCATTTTGAGTGCTGATTTTAATATTTCTCCACAAGCCCTTTTATTCATTTTAAATCAAATAACTGATTTGGGAAGCCCTGTTATAAAAGCATAGTTATCCAGTGTTGTGATGTAGCACTTGCACTATATAGGATAATGTCATTACCTGTGTTCCACAGGTCCTATAAGAATGTCAACAAGTATGTATATGCTAAAAACTAATATATAAATAGCAATTCCTTACATTGAGTGCCAAATAAGGATAGTCTCTAATATGGAAATAGTGTATGGGCCAAAATCTCCCTTCCTATTGGTTTTTAAATATACAATAAATTTCTTTCCAAAGAAAAGAGTCCATTCAATATACAAGGAAGTGAAGAAAGGGTGGTCAAATCAACTCAATACCAAAGACAAAAATTTGGAATTGAGATCCTCGTCATTTCCCTTGCCCCACGGAGTCCATCCCTGTTACCTTATCCATTCAAAAGTGGTACGGAGGATGTGGACAGAACTGCTTTGCTCTCATGCACAACGTCACGCAGTTTGTAAGGACTGCCTTGCTGTGGGCTTCTTTCCTGGGAAAGTCCCCTTGGACTTAAGGCAACTATTGAACTGCTAATACAACACTACAGAAATTGAACTTCCACCACATGTCCTTTAAGTCAAATAGAATTTATACTAAGAAAAAAATTAGCAATTTTTCAGATATTTCTCCTTTTTAATTAAAAAGGGGGTAATTTTTAACCATGTAAGTTCTTGGTTAGTATATTGGGAGAAAATGCAAAATTATTTGGCGATTGTGGTTAGTATCTAAAATGAAAATTAGATGCTGCATCTTCAAATTATTAGATATTCAATACTATGTGTTTTCTAAATTCAGTCTACCCTGGAATCTAGGAAGGGTCTGTTATGATGACTGGATCAACTATATTAGGCTTTAGGTCCAATATTTTTGATTGGGAGTTTGTAATGAAGTTCAAGAATTTGTATTACTGGGCCAGCAAGTTGTCTTCAGAAGCCACAAATTGAAAGGGAATAACTGATTTACTACAACTCACCAAAAGAAGTACGCACCTGTACATAAAAAAATTCAGTGGCTTGTAATTCTAGTAAATTTCTTGGTGGTACAGACAGTGCTAGTGCTAAACCTCTGTTTTGTGTACTATTTCTATATAAAGCTCACCCTCCAAAATATATGAGTTGTAACAGTTATCCAGTTGTTTGACATGTAGGAAAATCCATAGATGATGATTTTATGAATTACCACACGTGATATTCAGTGATGTGTTTTGACATTGAGTCATTTATGTGTCTGCAAGTAACTTCATCAATACTGAAAGTTACCCTAAATTCACTGGTTCACTAAGTTGAATTATGATGAAATCATTTCTTTGGTCTGGGATGAGTAGAAGTTTGTTCATTCCTCCAGAGGAAAAGCTAGACAATAACTATAGGAGGTTTATAATGATAAGTAGTCAGTATACATTGACCTGAAACAGCCAAATTTTCTTACAGCCGAGTAACTAATCTATGCTAGAGTTGTCTGAACTATTCTCCAAAGCCAAAGATACATCACTACACTCAAAGCTTAATCATGTAGGTAGACACTAACTGATAGCTATGGTTAATTTTCATTGGCATTTGGCATAAATTTAATTATTGAGAGTATGTAAAATGAAATATTTGCAGATATTTACAATCTCATATAATGTGTTGAAAGTGAAATTGTCAGACTTTATTTCTGACACAAGTGTTTCCACACCAAAGAGCCACTATCCACCCGTTCCTCAAGCTATATTGAAAGATACACTATTAAAAACAATGTTGAAGAAGTGAGCCATCTATTCCATATTATTTATCTTATATAATTCAAGGAAAATATCACATCCAGTGTTTAAAGGTAGTGTAATGTCAATTCTTCACAAACTCTTTCAAAGCCCAAGAATCATTTCTTAAGTTATTTAACAAACTAGTCTTTCTTTGAAAGCCAAGCTAACCAAGGGCAATACAAATAACAGATATAAATCTGTATTCCTTATGAATATAAATGTGAAAAGCCTCTGTAAAATTCTAACGAACTGAATCAAGAAGCAAAGCAAAATAATTATAAATGTATTCTTCATAATAACCAAAGTAAGATTTATTCTTGTAATTCAAGACTTAGTTTAACATACAAAGACAATTAAGCTAATATGCCAATTTATACTTTAAGGAATTAGAATCACTTGATCAAAGTATTTGTACAAATCCAATACCTTTTTTATGGTAAAATTCATTTTCAGACAAGGAAGACATTCACTTTCAGAAAAGGGAGTAATATCTTCCCTATGCCATCTAAGAAAATGTTCATAGTTAATGTCTTATTAAGTATAGAATGTTAGTTTTATTTACAAAATCTATATTTTCCATAAGAAGATTTGCCAGATAGTGAATGATGTTTGGAATTATCCCTGCAGCCGAGCAGTGTACTAGACATTCTGGGCGTAATATTTAGGTAAGAAAGTAAACTGGGATTAGTAAAGAAAAGGACCTGGTATCATATTCCTTTAACATGTTCAGAGAGGATTCGTGTCACTTGGTTATAAAGACCCCTCAGAGAAGCAAGGCTGTTGTATTTCAATGTCCAATAGGGTGGCAGCTTCCATGTGTTGCTGTGGGGCATGAGACTGTGCTTCTTTGGAGCAGTATATGTATTATATGTATAAAATACATATTAGAAGTAGGTCTTTCTATGAAAATATAATGCCTCATTAATATTTATACTTATTACCTATGGTATAAAATTTGATTTAAAATTAATTATAGTAAATTAGATTTCATTTGTCTTTATATTTTTAATATAGCTCCTGGAGCATGTTACACTCCTCCAATGGTTTATACTGTGTTACTCTTGACGATCATAAGGTCACAGTTGCATCAAATTAAGGACCTGCAGACAAGAAGCCATTTTGACATCAAGACGATTGAATTCTCTTCAGCTCGGAGTGAACATTCACACTAACAGCAAAGACTAGACATTACCACATGGATATGACTAAACTTCTTGATTCCCTAAGATATGCTTTTAGAAAAGGTTGAAGAGCATATGGAAATTCTTACAATGCTTCTCTTCAATAATGAAGAATGATGCAGAACTGGGATCCAGGGGTAGCAGAAGCCTGTGAATAGGAAATGCTGAAGATTCAGCAGAAGCCCAGAGCTGAGGGACGTCTGGGACATCTTGAGAGGCTCCCTGATAAGCGGGAGTATATTCATGTTCAAAGACAAATTCTGCATATGTACACAAGAGAAAGCACAAATGATCTAGCTTAATTTCTTCAGCCTCATTTAAATGTGTCATCTTCAGATGCAAATTACAATGCAAGGCAGAAGAAAAAGCCATTTTGTGCTAAACTGGGCACGGAAATTAAGCTACAAATCTTTTTTCTCTGGTTTCTGGATGTATTGGGCGATATCAGCTAAAAACGCATATGAGAAAACGGTGTGCTTTCTCACAAGTTCATTCAAAGGCAGTTTAAACAGAACAGCGAAGCGTTTGTCTGGTGAAATGGTGTAGGAATGGTTGCCCACATATTATGCTGTGGATCAGAAGGAAGATGCCTAGGGTCCAGCCACCACAGCAGAAGGGTAAGAGAAACCATGGAGACCACATCAAGGAAAGGAAAGAGGGTTAGATTTGGTCTTATTTCTCTGTTCACCACACATGGAATAAAAAGCGCCATCTTTAAAGGATAAATGTTAAAGGATACACATTTTCACCATATTGTCACTCGGATTTCTTAAGGCAATCTTTTGTTACGTGTGTTTGTTTGTTTGTTTGTTTTTTTCAGTTCGTCCTATTCCATTTCTATGAATTAGTGTAGTTCAAAATCTTTTTAAGGATAATAGGGTTTTCATGGAAATAATAAACTTCAAAACAGAAAATTGTATTTTATTGATGAGATGAAAATACCTCATGATCCCTTTCTGTTATAAAGAAGGCAAATTCTACTGTCACAGTGGAGAGACTTCTTTAGAGTGCCACTTCTTGTAATAACAGAACTATGATAATACAATTTGATTTTAATTGGAAAAAAATAAACTCCACACTAGAAATTTCAATTACACATTGAGTTCGAACTGATAACTACCATGTCTTGAAAGCTTCTATTCACACAGTTAATTATACTTGACTTTCACACTGTCCAATCCTGCCAACCGTAGTTTTCAAATACTTTCCTTGCCTAGAGCAGCCCGCCAAAGCATTATAGCCCATTTCTGCTTGCTTGTTCTGCTTCATAGTAAAAGCCAAAGGTGTTTATTCCTGAAGACTGGAAAGGCACTGAACAGTATGCTCTTGGAAAAAACAAAACAAACAAACAAACAAACAAACCCTCCTAAGACAAAACAAAAACAGAAAACAAAGAAAACCAAAAATCCATTGTTCATTTAAGGATTATCCATATCAGTATTTCTATTTGGCAGAGAATTTCTCTCGACCAGTTTTTGAAGTCTACCAACACTCTTCTGACATTTTTGTTGAGGACAGGAAAAAACACGGCACAGAAACGTCATCCAACAACTTTTCAGACAAGGATTTTTTTTTTTTTAATGTATCTATTATTTTATAATCTGCCTGAGATAAAATGTTTCTTCTAACTTTCAGAGGGTTTTGTTGTTGTTGCTTTAACTAAAGTGACTGTATTATGTAAAATATTTCCAAATGTGAACAAATAAAATATATTTTCTTCCACATTGTACCATTAAGAAATTTTTCTTTTGTTCTAAATGCAAATGGTCACTGGCTCATTTTCTCTCACCAGGGACAGTTGTGTCACATCTCCTGACTAATACACATGCATTTGCCACTAAAAAGACATTTTAACTGAGAGCTGTCACATCCGTCATCTCCACCCGGCCTGGTAAAAAATTTTATCTGTCTTCTTGAATTAATTTCAGCTTGCCTGAGCCCAGCAGGGGAGTTCTGAGTGGTTCAGTTAAATTCATCATTTCAAAAGAGAATATTGTACTTCCTTACTTCGATTTCCCCCATTTAATTTCTGTTTCACATTTAGAGAAAAAGAAAAAAAAATATAGTCGTCCAGCCACTGAAATGGAGAACAAAAATCATAAACAAAAATATGCGTTCTATTGGTATATTTTCCTGAGAAAATCTAGTGTTTTATTTATTTTTCTTCTTTGTAAACCAATTTTTCCAATAAATAATTATAAAAACAAACATGTAGATTTTTAAAAATAATTGAAATGAGAATCTTGGTATTTACTGGTAGTTGAATAACTCAAAGTGGAGATAAAAAAGTCAAATCACAAAATAATTAGAATTATTCATTACCAGGGCAAACGAGAGCCCAGTCAGAATCTTTCCTTCCTAAAGCTGTCATTCAACAGTTTGCTTTCTAGGCAGTCAGCACAGTCATTGGAAGGTGGCGAGGTTCAAGCTGTGAGTTTGTTAGAAAGATGTCTGAACCTGACTGATGCTAACAGAAGTATCTAAATCTCCCATAATCCACCACTGACTTATGGGAATACACACTCCCTTAACAAGTACTCAAGGGAAATTTTCAGTCTTGCAGACTCTGAGCAAGGTTCTGTAAGCTTAGAAGAACCTCCCAAGAAACTTTAGAAAGGCTACACACAGATAGTAATTTCTCAGGCAAGTGTTTACTGTGTCACACCATTAAAATACACTTTGGAGCATCGACTTCCACATCGTAAGTCATAAGGGATCAGTAGTAACACCATTACATTTTAATTCAATACCACCTTTCTCAAACAATTTTTGGGTTGGGAGTGAGGAGAAGACATTCACTATTTTTTTTTTTTAATTTTCTTAAAACTATGAAGGAATTGAAGGAATTTAACCATTTATCTAAGCTTAATTAGCAATTTGCATTTTTGTATTAGATTTATCTTGTCAACAAGATTATGAACTGTAGTTAATATTTATTTCCTATTTAGAGGTACTTTCTTATACTATTTAAAATTGTCCAGATTTCATTAGATACAAAATATTTTTGGCATCTGTTTTCTTTAGGAAAAATAGTGTGAATGCTGTAATATCAGCAATCTCTCCTCTGTTTCAAAGACCCTCACTGGTTGCTATATTCAAATTTTTAAAAACTACAGATCTGTGAGAAGAAAATATGACACTATGAAGACTGGATAGTTCTTCACATATATTATTTTAAGTTTACAGCAAGTATGAACTAATAGGTTCCGGTAGTTTTTCAGTATTGCTAAATTGTACATAAGCAGTGATCAAAAAGAAAATAATATGCAGGAACTATCAAGAATCACAGAGACATATCTGGTCATGACTGGGTTTTCCTCTATCTGTAATGCAAAGCATGATAGCAAAGCACACTTTATCCTCAGATAAACAGACTCTGCCATGTGGTGTCAGGCACCTTTAATCTTTAGAAAGGATAAAAAAAAACAGAACAAAGGGGTTAACTCAGCCACAGTTAACTCAGCAAGGTGAGAGACAGAGGAAGCATTCACAGGGAAACAGTACATTTTTAAACCCATATCCTTAAAATTTTCCAATCAAGCCATCTGCCGTGTTTACTGATATTATCATAAATTCATATTTAAATGATAATAAAATCACTTGCTGACAGGAAATTAGTCATGCAAGGACCTGCAGATGCATGCCCTTCTGCCCAAGTCCTGGAACTCTGTTCAAAGTTCAAGGCTGTCCATTTGCTTAAACTTCATGGGTTCCTAAAGGGTGACAGCTTAGACTCCTTCAAGGTGTGTCCACATGCAACAGATCATTTACAACTTTTTGTTGTATTTGTTTTCTGAAGCTCTGTACTCAAAGTATTAAATTACACAGATTATGGGAAATCTCCATTTTGATATTACAGAGTTAAGTTCATTCTGTATGATAGGAAAACATCAACACATGACAATATGGTATAAATTTAAAAATGCTTCTATTATGTGAAATACTAAGACTCACTGTGGTAAACCGTGTTTCTAAGCCTTTATGAAGTATATTTAATAGTAAACTTTTGAGCCCTTTATCTTTTGAAAAAATGTAAGATAATCTGTATATCAAAGGAAAAATGAGTCATATTTGATTTTATATGATACTCTGTAGTTTGAAAAATAACACACAAAAGAATTATGTCACTAAATTCTCACCCTCTGAAGGCAAGTCAAGTGGGCAATGGCCTTTGAGAAGTAAAAATAACTCAAGAAGATTAAATATGCCACCCAAGTTCACAGGACTATCACACACCAAAAGTAGTAAGCAATTTTAAAGTTTTTCACATATAAAGTGAAAACCGTCATTGTTCAATGACAAGAAGTTAGTAAGAGTTTATTTGGATAAATTTGAACATAATTTAGTAAAGCAAAGAGTCAGTAATTATGCTTCTCCTGTGGGGAAAGTCACATTAATCTCTAATATAATGTAACCTAATCTAAGAAGGTGTATACTTCATATATATTCCAAATATTAACCCAAAGTATGTGTTTACTCAACACTGGCTATATATTTCACTTGTAAGAAAGGCAGAAATTCATGTTATATCTTCAGTGCCATCCTTTATAGACTTTTAAAGGACAGTAATATGAAAAAAAGGCTCTGACAATAATTAATGATCTTACTCATAATTCTCTACATAATCAAGGACATTGTTTTGATGGATATTAGAGTCAAAATGATTGTTAGTTTTTGTATGATATATTCCAGTTTTCCTGCAGGCTGGTTTATCTCTTCTAAATGCAGAAATGAACTGCTTCTGACAGAGGCATTGCCTTTCCCCACCCCCATCCCCCGTGTTCCACCCCCCCCTCGCATCTATTTAAATTCAAACATGCATAGCTCATGTATAAGCAAACAGGTGCAGGGATCCGGCTGCCAAACCCTGAACAGGCAGGAGATACATGTGTATTGTGCGGATCGTGGCCTGCTACTGATAGAAGACTACATTCCCAGACAATAGGGAAGGTCAGTAGGTGGTTCTTTGATGCCTCTGGCTTCCTAAGAGGGCAGCAGGCTGGGATGTTGTAACGTAGAGAAGATATAATTTCTTCTTCACTGTACATATTTAGCTAGTATAAGTGAATTTTTTAACACTGTTTAGCAGAGACACTTCCATATTCATTTTAGGACTCTGTGTGCTTGCATGTGTGTTGTACGTGCATATGTGCATATATATGTTTCTCTGTGTACATGTATATGGGACTGTGAATTCCTGTGGAATGCAGGAACATATATGGTGGTAAAGTGTTGAAATCCAATGTCATCCTCAATATATCTCAGCTTTATTTTTATTATTTAATTTTCGACACAAGCTCTCTCATCACACCTGAGTTCAGTTTAGCAAACTAAATTTGCTAAAGTTAGCCAGCTGGAAAAGCCCAGGTGTCTGGCTTCCAGCACTGCTGACAAATGTGAGCCACCACATCTGGCTTTATCTAAGGGTCCTCAGCATCAGACTTGGGTTGTTCTGCTTGTGGTACAGAACAAGCCCTTTTACCAACTGAGACACATCACCAGCTTGAATTGGGACTCCTCATCACCAGCTTCACAAACCTTGGACCAACGTGCCCTGTATGCTTCCCTGATGTTCACTGAACAAACACTGATTGCCCCCATACACTACACACAAACAAATGCAAGTCTAACATGGGAGTTTTGAAATTACTTTAAGCAATCAGAGAATACCAATAAGAATGACTCCATGTTGTTTAATGTGAGAAAAGAATTGACATTTTGTCATTACCTAAGCTAACATGTTTATATTACATTTATTATAATTCCCTTCACTAATTCTGTCATCTAAGTTTTGTCTAAAAAAGAATAAAATATTACACTCTTAGAAGAAAAAAGAGTGCGCTTTTAAGATGTTGAATTAAAACAAAATATTCTTCTTGTATAAGTTCTGCTAATATTTATAGTTTTATAGTAATATAACATTTGAAAGATTTAATTTTTTTAAATATTGTCCTTCCTAATTAGAGTTTTAGACTCAGAACAAACAAAAGTATTGATTTACAGTGTAAACTTAAATAATAATATTTAAATGCAAATAGAAAATGATAATTATAACAAAGCTAATGACGCCGCCTATCACAATCCACACTAAGCCATCTAATCCAAATTAGAATAAAAAGAACAAATTCTCAGGAATGTAGCTGATCTACATTTTGTCATCCTGTTCTTGACAGAAGATTATTAATAAGCTTAATTTGAGATCTGGGTGAGAAACGTCTCAATTCATTCTTCACCAATTATCATGAAATTAGTAAACATTTGACCTTTTTTACAAATTTCCACCTAAAAGGAAGCTCTTTGTACTTCTTAATCCAAAATGATTGTTCATCATGTATGAGCCCTGTTTCCATATACTTTACTATCATTGTCATCTGTAAATCCCACTCAAATCTAAATGTCTGCATTTTATTCATTTCATTCTGTCACTTGATATTTAGTAGGAATTTGTAAATAATTCTGCAGATGCACTATATCTATGCACATCAAATTTAGCTATAGTCTACCTACATAATATATAAAATATATAATGTACTCTAAGCTGAAAAGGATGAAATCTATCCAGAGTATATATCACATGTGCAATGTATTCTCAAAAAATTTAAAATTTTCAAGAGTCAAGATGTCCATCAGTGACTCCCAGGAGAAAAAACAAACAAACAAACAAACAAATAAACAGACCAATTGTTTTGAAGTGTTAAAACAATATTCATTCAGCAGGGCTTTAAGTGGACATGTAAGAAAAGATGGATTGTGAAAAGAATCCTTACTTCTTTATCATCTTGGGTCACATTTATGACGGAAAGAAAAAAGCAGACCAAATTCATTAATAATTTTAAAAAGTCACTGTTTCAGAATTAAATACCAATGAAAGCACAAGTGAGAGGGCTTTACAATGCAGAGAAAATATGCTATGGCAAAGAATGTGAAAAATAGAGCTCTATAAATAAGACTGAACCTACTCATGTGTAGCATTGATAGTCAATCATTGGAGGACTTTTCTTTAAAGCATCATCCGAACAAGCAAAGTGTCATAGAAAAAGTAAACTTAGATTACTGACAAATATATCAAGTGGAATTTAACAATAGGTCATCTAGAAAGAGCAGCAGTTGGGGGATGCTAGGAAAAGTGTGACTGTCACAGGAAGGTTCAGAATGGTGAGCTTTAAAATGATACTAGGAAATCATGAATATTAGACAAATTCTAGAATATGACTAAAACAATAACCAGAGTTAAACATGTGCATCACTGGGTACGCAAGGGTAAATACACGTGTTTCCTTGGTTGTTTATATTAAAATCTAGTAGCCGTCCATTCGATAACTATTGAAAAATCGTAAGAGAAGAGGCAGTGTGTCGAATTTATAGTAGATGTACAGTATCACGTCGAAAATGATATCTGACAATTTAAATGAACAAATTTTATGGCATATGAATTAAAGTACAATAAATCTGTGGTTGAAGGATGGTTTGTGGAAGTGAATTATGAAATGTTTAGAAGCAACACAACCAAAGCTTGCTTTTGTTTGTGGGCTCAGATGTCTTTTTGTTGAGACAAGCACTTCAGGAGAGACTTGGGCTTCTATGGTTCAGTCAGTGGAAACTTATCTTTAATTTATGTTAGCTTTAAGGACTTACATTTACCTTTCATACAGAGACAGCGTACATGTTCAGTGAAGGCTGAGAAAATACTTCTCATCAATAAAGACAAATCACAGCAACAGGATGCTAAGATATGCTGTGCTCAGAACTCAGTTCTGCATTGACAAGTGACTAGTGTGGGCAAGAGGAAAGAATGGTTAGTTGCCTTTCTTTTTCCTTATGGAAAAGTTTAGAGTGTGCTCTTTAAAAGCAGATACTGAATGCTGGTGTATGTACACATTCCCTAATGGTGGAGTGCGTACACACTCCCTGATAGTGGAGTGTGCACACACTCCCTGTACACTTGTATGAGGAGCAAGGCAAGGTAAACCTTGACTAATCCTATGGGAAAGGCCAGGAGTGAAGTGAATGCTACTTGAGGAGTTGATTTTGTATTCCAAAGTTAAGAGGCAACATGCTCTGATGGCAAGGAATGAAAGTGTCCCAAAATCATCAAACAAAACTGCCTTCTATCCTTTGTTGTATCAACAAACTTAGGCTTATGTTATCACTTATTGCTACTTCTGAGAAAAATACAAATGTGAACTATGAATGTAGAACGACAAAATCTTTTCCTCTGACCCAATTTATTTATTTGCTTATACGTATATATTCTTATACTATAAAATAAATAATTATACTTATTATATAAATGTATTTCCACTGCATGTGTGATGTAGACATATTGTGATGTTTTGAATACGATTGACCCATGTGAAATTGTGCTATTAGGAGGTGTGGACTTATTGGAAGAAGTGTAGCCTTGTAAAGGAAGTTTCTATTGTAGAAGTAGAACTTTGAGGTCTCATATATATGTTCAAGTCTGTCAAGTGTGATCTGGACCTCCCTTCTGGCTGCCTCCAGAAGACAGTCTGATTCTGCTGCCTGCAGAACAAGATTTAGAACACTTGGCTCCTTCAGAGCCTGCTTAGTGCGATGCTTCCTTACATGAGGATAATGGACTGGATATCTAAAACTGTAAGCCAACCCCAATTACATGTTTTCCTTTATAAGTGTTGCCATGGTCATGGTGTCCTTTTATAGCAAAGAAACTAACAGAAAGAAACAGATTATAAAACTTCCACACATACAAAAATATGACTTTCTAATTGATTATTTCTGAAAATTAATCTTAAAGTCTCTAGATTAGACAAATGTATTGTCAGACTCTGAATGCATTTCATAACATGATAATGTCTAATATTCACTTATACACATTCAAAATATGAAAGAGTAACAGAAAGGGCACATTCTAAATTAAGACTTTTTTCTAGATTCTTCTTGACTGTTCAACTTATTAGACTGTACAAGCATGCTAACTAGAGCCTGCCCTTGGAATTGATATGTAATCCTCAGTCACTGTGAAACTAGTCAATGAGTAATTTGCCAGTGGCAGCAATCAGTAAGCAAGAAGTTAAATCCTGGCCAGGGGAATGTGGCATTGGCAGAATTTGTACAATAGATTTTTAACCTAAGGATGCAGCGGAGATGAAAAATCATTCAGGAAACGTAGATGGTCTGCCTCTAATTTATCATGGCTTACATCTCTTGCCTGCCAGGAGAGCCGAATTCATACGTTATTGTCCCAAACCTGTCATTTGCAGGACTGCTTTTTAATCTTCCTCTCTGAATTACATCCAGAAAGGTCACGGCTATCCAATTAGGACCTTATCAAAGATGTACATGCAGTCCAGATTCACACTTACTGAGAATGGGTCATAAATCCACAAACTGCACATCACAAAGTACCATTAACATAATGAATAATTGAGAGATGGGGGGGATTTCAAAGTGACAAGACACCTGTGTGTTTGCCAGACATTGACTCTGCTCTTCTTAGGAATCAAGGAAGAGAGAGAACAGTAGGTCAGCCAATAAGGTAGATGGTGGAGGTGGTGATTGACAGACAAGAATAGAAGTCAAGTAGAGAAATTCTCTTCTAAGTTATTAACACCAGCAGATCAGTCTGTCTAAATACTGATATGTCTAAGGGTAATGGCTGGTTGTAAAACAAGTAAGAACACAAAAACTTATTATGAACCTATCATGGGTTTGTCTACTTTAGTATATAAAAGAAAGGCACATACTGTTAAGTGATAATACAGTTATGCATACAGTTTATTGTGTTTTTTTTTATGAAGACTTTAATTCTTAAGCATCTAGGACAAGGTTAGGTTAGGTTAATTAATTTCAGGGAAATAAAAATACCCCTGTAGTACTGTTCTTCTTTATTCAAAATTATCATATTAGATCATAACTTTCTAGAGAGTAATTTCTCTTTTTAATCTGTAGATTAAACATCCATTATAAAATTATCTTAACATCCCTGTACATATACAGCTGTTTGACAATCATAAAAGTAAACTGAGATGTCAAAAAGAGAAACAAAGATAATGATATCATTATAATTCCAAGAAAAGGAGGTAGAAAAAATGTCTACTCTTCCCTAAATGAAATAGTCATGAATCAATAAGTTATTAATAATAAAACTAGACAAAGGATCTTGGAACATGTTTCCTACTTACTAATATTTTTTAAAAGGAAAGCAAAAACAAAGCAGGTACCAAGTTGGAAGTCTGGGTTGTATTTTAAGTTCTCATTTATATTCACCTAGTCATGGAACTTATTGGAACTCTTCGAAGTATTACTTGTTAACAGTAACAGGGAGAAAAATTAATAGTGAACTGATTTACTGTACAAGCACTTCAGAGTTTTAAGACGTGCTTTGTCTTTATGAACTGGGTCCAGTCCCAAGATGATACAATTATGCATATTCCTGTGGTTGCTTGTTCCATGCACACTGACTGAACTGTATATGCAAGTGCAAGTTGTTATTTGATGTAATATGACCACTGAAATTTTAATATCAAATTTTCCAATATAAATAGAATATCCATTTCCTGGTCCAGTCAGTGTTTAGTGTGCAGAACTAGTCACTCCTAGCCACAGTGTAGTTTCCCCCCAAATTATGCTACTTTAAAAAAAAAAAAGGACAATATCTATATTCCACTCCCAGATTAGTATTTCATCACACTTAATAATCAAATCTGGCTTCGGAAAAGATTATATATCACATTAAAAGAAGACAATGTGGTGACAGTGCAAGGTCAAATCCTTGACAAAGTCATTTGCATTCTGTCAGAAGGCTCGCAGTCCCTGCTTAACAAGCGGAATGCAATCGTCCATTTGTCAAGCTTGAAATGACAAAATCTCCTCAGAAACATTTCTGTTCTGCCATTGACCAAGGCGGGGCCATAGACACACCCTCACCCAGTCCCCTTCTGTCCCCGGTATGTAGCAGGATTAGCTTTATCTGGTCTGAGAAAGAATCAAGGAATGTTTGTGGGGTTTTGTTTTTTTTTGTTGTTTTGTTTTGTTTTGTGTTCTGTTGTTTTGTTTTTTATGTTGACAAGCATGTTATCTGTCATAGGCTCTGACATGTGCAGGGGTCAGGATTTGCCTTGACGGGGAAATGACTGACCTTTGCTCATAATTATCAAAACTGGGGAGGAAGAGTGACGAGAGAGCCAGCTGCCACTGATGCTGGCCAACTTCAGTGCCAGTGAGTATGAGATGACGTTGACAGCCCAACTGCTGTAGGCATGAACAACCGAAGAGAATATGGAGCATCCCTCCATAATAGGACATGGTTATGGTGGTAGCATTGTGCTATGAAATCATTGTGCTATGGGAAAAAAAAAAATTGATCTTTTTAGTGAGGAGCTGTTAAACTATAGCACAGGCTCCACATCTTCACCTTGCATATTTTATTTCCAAATCAATCAGGCAGTGTAGGATATGTGATCAAACATTAGGCGGTAAATCGCATTTCCATGTCTAAGCTGGAGGTGCAGGAACATAAGGCTTCAGGAATGGCTGGTTTCAAGACAAGGTAGGTGAGTGAGTACCGGTTTGAAAGACTATACTAAGAACAATGCCTTGCTACATTCAAAATTAAATAGTTTCAATACTAATATGTATATAATAACAGTGGATATTTTCAGTCCATGTTATGTTTTATTTTTAACATCAGGAAATTAGCTCTGTGTGGTAAAAAATTTGCATATGTGTACATATGTTCACGTGTATGTGGGGCCCTGTGTGTGAGTGTGCATGTGTCTGTGTGTGTGTGTGTGTGTGTGTGTGTCTGTCTGTCTGTCTGTCTGTCTGTCTGTCTGTCTGTCTGTCTATGAGTCTGTGCCTATGTCTGTGTGTATGTATCAGTTTGGGTGCACACAGAGGGACAAATTGATACCCACTGCATTCCTTGATCATTCACCACCTTTATTTTTGAAGCAGGATCTCTAGCAGATTCTAACTGATCAGTGTAACTAGCCGATTTGCACGGTAGTTCTCCAATAGAGAACCAGACTGGATTTTTTTGTCTTCTTATTTCCCAGCCACTTACTCCAATATTATATTCATGCATACGCATTTTTCTCCAGAGGTTGAAGCCCAAAGTTAGATGAATATGTCAATGTTAGTGATTTTGCTTAGAAAGCATCTACCACATTTGGTGTCAGGATCAAAGAGCTATCAATAGAAGGGCCAGCCACCACTGACAGACAATTTTAAACACACTGAACTGTATTTCATTCATAATCATTCTAATGTATACATAAAAGACAGAGTAAAATGCATCCTGTCCATAGTCTCTTACTGAACAAGTGCCTCTTACAGATGGACAGGCAGCCAGTAAGAAGGCTGTTGTAAACAAAGACTTGTCTGAACTATGTATCCTGCCCAGTTAGAATCCCCGGAAACCAGGAACAGACTTTCCTTCAAAATCAGTGAGGAAAGAGGCAGGGAGTTCATGACTTTATCTTCTTTTCTCTTATTTTTCAAGTAGTCATAAGGCAAGTGAAAACAAAGGAGCTCCAGGCACCCTGCCATGACATTTAATACTAAAGGCATGGCTTCCTGTTCTTGTGAAGTGAAAGGAGTAAAATGTCAAAGATACTTTTAAAAATAATCACTTCTTCACTGACGGTAGAAAGAAAAACAACAAATCCTCCAGCTACTTTGTATATTGAGGAAATCGCTTCTTCTCTTACTTAATTCACCAATAGAAATCTATCAGATATGAAGAGGACTGATCTTCCCTAATAATGAAGACTACATACTCAAATGAAATAAAACAACAATTTAGTGTTTTCTCATAGAAAATAGTATATAAACTAATGAGAGTCTAGTTCATAGAAAGTCTATGTCTGATTTAGACCAAGATGATTTTTAATCAAAAGGGATGAATCAATTATTTTATGAAGAAACTTATTTTAAAACACTGCTATTTCATTTTCAGTATTTCCTATAGTTATCTTACTGCCCCCCTCCCCCATTAAAAATAACATTTATCTTATCTATCCATTTGTAAGTGTGTTCTATAGCATGGAACTATAAGACAATAGATACTGAATATTGAATCTAGATACATAAGCACACATAAATATGTGCCTACATGCATGTATGCACACACACACACACACACACACACACACACAGAGTTATATTAAAATTCCAAGCTTAAATTCCTAAACACATGGAAAATAGTAAACTTGACCCTATTTGCAGTCTAAGTCTATGCAATGGTAAACCCTTTTCTTTACAAAGTCAAAAATTTCATGAAATTTTAGTGAGAAAATATTTAATAGTCTCCAGAAAAAAAAAGTTCACATAAAATATTTTATAATCATTCTTATATGACAATTTTGCTTGTCTTCTTTTTTTCACTAAGTTAAGATAAACTGCTTAGAGATGTCAAACAATGTAAAGTAATGAATAAATACTTCAAGAGTCAGTGGCCACCATCACACTTCCTCAGATAAGCAAGGAAAGAAAAGACGAACTTCCTTATAACTAATGCAAGCTTTCACCTGATTTCAGTAAACCACATACATCCACCACAGACTTCAACTACTTAGAATCACACAATAACTTAGGCAACATAGCACATTGCTGCTTTAATTCCACATCAACTCTTGTTTCATGTTACCAAGTAAGAACTCAAATATCAACTTCCCCACCTATTTTCTTTTGTTAGAGCATTTACGATTAAAACTCGCAAGCCATGCATTTTTGCATACTGAAGGCTGCCAACAGCCATTGTTGAGCAAGGCCAGACTCTTAGGACTGGCTTCCCATTTGATCCATGGACCACTCAATTTCATAGCTGACAAAGTGCTGATATCAACTAGAGTTGTCTCTCCAGCTCACTTACCTGCTGCCCTGAAAACAAATGGACAGTCAGCCAAGGGAAGCACAGTGAACAGCAGATACCATATTTATCATAATCACTGTGATCCACAGTGGAAGAAAATCAATTTCTCTTAATCGAGTAGAGTGACTTATTAAGGGTTATGAGTTCTGACTGGATAGCTGTACTGATTTGATTATATTGGGAGGGAAATTAGCAATGGCCTTCTACACAGGCTCTTCCTTTGTCCTCTGGCTCAGGGTTCCTTATTAAATTATTATCCTATGAAAGCTTTTGTGAGATCGTGCTTTGATCAAGGATTGGCTGGGAGACAGGGTGATGAGAGTTTTTCCAAAGTGTTGACAGGTGAGAGATATGAACCTTCTCAAAACCTTCTTTGCAGTGCTGTTGGATGAGAACAGGGAGAATATAGACAGAACACGTACCAGTGCCAACACTGGACATCTCTTTCATAAACAAGCCGCATCCAAACTTCTGTCCTTCAGCTTCTACATTGTGTTTTTGATAATCCAGCTCTTGGCATCTGACAAACACCTTACATTATAATGGCATTTGTGAGGAATAGATTACGGGTAGTATTCCTTGTTAGTCACCCTAAAAGTTTGCATGGGCCCAATCGCTGTAAAACTTCAAAGCCTAATTGTGATATTTCAAATTCTCAAAGTATTTTAAAGATCAAAACTGGCCTCAAACTGTGCCAAATATTTGAAGAAAAATAAATTGAAAACTTTGCCTCATTGTTTCTATGGGGAAACTTTGGGGAAAGAAAACAGAAGAAATCCCAGATGTTTCTAGTTCTATTCATCTCAGTAGGGTTTTTTTTTTTTTTTTTTTTGAAGAAATTTCATATATACAAGCAATACATAATTGATTTTGCTTAATACAATAAGTAATATATGTATCTTTCCAACCTGCATAAAAACTAAATGTTCTTTGTAAATGACTGTGTTTCAGAAATTGTCCATATGTAAATATTCATTAACTTATAAATAGTATACCTTGGAATTTTAAAGAAAATTATTGGTCAGAGATTTTGCTAGGAACAAATATAAAAAAGGTAAAGGTGACCAGGTTAGAAAGCATTTGAGTGAGCATTAAAGTAAGTTGCTTCTTCGTGACTATTGCAAGGACTTTAAAATCATTTAATCATTTCCAAATCTGTTTGTTTGTTGTTTGTTTGTTTGTTTTTCGAGACAGGGTTTCTCTGTGTAGCCCTGGCTGTCCTGGAGCTCACTTTGTAGACCAGCCTGGCCTTGAACTCAGAAATCCACCTGCCTCTGCCTCCCAAGTGCTGGGATTAAAGGCGTGTGCCACCACCGCCCAGCTTCATTTCCAAATCTTATCTGTGTGCATTATGTAAGGTAGATTTCAGACAGTCAAGTACAAAGTACTGATAGTTTTCTTGGTGGTATGAAAGTTTTCAATTTAAGCTTTCTTTCCACTGAGTGAAAATTTATCACATATTTTAACAAAGTAATGATTTAATGTTTAAATAGTCTGGGTTATAGAATATATTTACCTTAAAAATACTATATTTTGTGCTCTGTCTCTGTCTCTCTCTTCCTGTACCTCAACGTATCCCTTTGCTTCCCTCCCCTCTCAGTCTGACTTGTTATCGTGAGGAAGTACTCATTAAAGAATATGCCTTTAAAATTCAGCTTTCACTTTTACATTTTCTTGTATTAGTGACAGTAAATACTGGAAATTGTATCTATATAACACAATACCTACTACATCAATTGTTCACTTGAAGATGAATCAAGGAATTAGGTAGTTAAGAAATTAAAATGTATACATTCCAATTTTTAATTTTTCATATATAGTATATTTTAAAATATAAAGAATCTCCCATCTGCTCATCTCAACATGCTCACCTTTATAACACCTCACTTTTGCAGACTCTATAACACATGAACATGATGAAAAGAGATTTGATGTTGATAACAAACTCAACTTCATTATTAGTATAACAAGCCTGCTTGAAATAAATTCACCCTTTCGTTTTTATTTATTTTTATATTCATTTTCCATTGTGACTGTATTTGAGACATTTTCCAACCCTCTGAAGAAAAGGCATCCTGTAGTTCCTGTAATTAAGTCAAGGGTCAAGCAATATTTAGTAACTGAATAGCTATACTGACCAGTCTCTTGATATTACTACCTCAAAGTTTGAAATTCTGCAGATTCCAGTTCATTCTGTGGTAAGAAAGTATTGTTAGTTGATAACATCAACCAAAAGTCTCCTTTGGAGGTTGACAAATTATTTTTAATGCAATTATAATGATCACTCGGTCAGAAAGCCTTCATGGTAGCTTCGCGTGAATTGACATTCCTAGAGCTTGGTGATAAACTTGAATCTGATAAAACTGATACATTATGCTAAAAAAGACCATATTAATTGGAGAGAGTTGCAGGAGCATTTACCACAGCTCCACAGAAGACCCTTTGGTTGCTTATCACTCAATAATCACCCAAGATTCTTTCTAGTCCTCTTGTCTCCAGGCTCAGAAAGATTAAAACCACAATAAATCTTCTGACATACAGTATCCCAGCATTATTAAACACCATCATTCAATACACAAGCATTGGATAAAAATGACAGCACTATAAATCATATGAATTCATTTGGATTTCAGTCTCAAGTTCCCCCAACAAAGTAATAATGTGTTTGAATAATAGGTTCCCAGATAGTGTTTCACTTTTGGGGAAGCCACTGAAATTTGAAGTGGTGACCGTCTGTGGGAGGAGGGAAGTTAGGTCTTCAAACTATAGCCAAACCCCTGATTAGTATCACTATGACTTCTGGTTTAGCCTTTGTCAGGAATGCACATCACCTACAACCTAATGACCTGGCCAGTCTCTCAGGTTTTCCATGCCTGTGGACTGTACCGGCTGAAATATAACCGAAATAACTATTTCTTCTGGAAGATACCTTGTGAAAATAGCAAATGAAGTAACTAATACATGTGTTTTGTGAGTAAAAACTATAATATATTTATTTCAATTTGTGTAGATTTGTAAATGGGCTATGAAAAGAAATTAGGCTGTTTTTGAAAGAAAAAAATACATTTTTAGTAAATCAATAAAAAGGGAATAGCAAAAGCCTGATTTCAAGTGAATTTTATTAGCAATTAAGTACTGTTTGTTATTTTTTTAAAGACAAAATTTTATTTTTTATTTTATAGCATAAACACAATATAAGCAAATACTCTATAAGAATGTAGTATCATATTTGTCCAACAAATTTAGAATTTTGTTACTAAAATATCAAAAGATAAACTCTTACTCAATTGTTTGTCTAACCATTGAATTGTAATTTAAAAATTAAAATATATAACCATCAATTAAAATATTATACTGAGCTCTTGAGTATGTTTTATAAACAAAAAAATTAGAGAAGTTAATTGTTTCTGCCTTGATTTATCTTAGATCTTATCAATAATTCATGTGAATTATTTTACTTATTTAGTGATTGACTGATTGATCTGTTGGCAATCGAATGTAGAGCTTCACACAGCCAACGCCTGTCCTCTGCCACTAAACTCTGACCCCAGTGCCACTTTATAATTACTTACCTACTTTGTTTGCTATTTAACCTTTTATTTTGAACCAGGGCATCCTTACACTCTCCAGGCTTGTCTTCAACACTCTTAGTAGCCCAGAAAGATATTTGGCCTCACAACCCTCCTGCTTCTTAAATAGCCAAAATTATAGGATTATGCTATCAAGACTGGCCAACAGCTTACTTCTAAATTTAAGATCCTGAGAGCTATATTTCTTTCTATATTCTTATGTTCTTGGAACTTGTAATAGCTCCCAAAGTATGAACCTTTAAATCTTTTGTGACCACTGACATTTTACTGTTCCAGACTCTTTAACTTCCCACGTAAGGTTTAGGCCAACTTCTATACCAAGTTATCTCCATGAACACTGTCTAGTGCTAGAGATAAAATTGGTTTGTAATAACTATATATCATAAGGCCTAAAAAAATAAAATTCTACCTGTGCTGAGGCATTTTATTTATCCACTGTAAAATATGATTGTCTCAGTGTGTATGCGGGGGGGGGGGGGGAGGAGGGCGAATACCATCATAGAAGCAGGAGGTGGGAAGACGTGATAGGGTATTTCCAGGAGGGATGGAAACCAGGAGAGGGGATAACATTTAAAATGTAAATAAAGAAAATATCCAATAAAAGAAAGAAAGAAAGAAAGAAAGGAAGGAAGGAAGGAAGGAAGGAAGGAAGGAAGGAAGGAAGGAAGGAAGGGAAAGAAAGGGAGAAAGAAAGAAAGAAAGAAAGAAAGAAAGAAAGAAAGAAAGAAAGAAAGAAAGAAAAAGAAAGGGAAAGAAAGAAAGAAAGAGAGAGAGAGAGAGAGAGAGAGAGAGAGAAAGAAAGAGAAAGAAAGATATTGAAATTAGTATAGAAATTACCCAGAACTACAGAAAGCATAGAATAATGAGGAATTAAACATCATGCAGAAGAATAATAACTGAGATAATATTTGGGAAACACAAATTATTAAATGACAATTGAAAACTGCACCAGACAAGCACATAGACACATTCAGACAGAAACCTCGACACGAAACTCTTAGTGACATTAGTAATTTTCCTCTTACCTACTTACCATTGTAGTTTTTCAGGTTTCTACACTGATTTTTTCAGTCATGAGGGTTTAAATTCTACAAAACTTAGAGTTTCCTCTGGGTCATAAACCAACACATCCTGACACCTGCCACTGATCTCACAAATAAGCATTCTGTGAATGTATACCTAAATGAATAAAAAGCCTGTTTAATTTTTGAACATTTACAATCTTAATGACTAATAAATGAGTCAATCATGTATAATGACAAAATATATGCTTAAATATATCAATAAACTTGCAACATTCATCACTGTAGGTGAAAAATAACCTAGAGTTGAGTTCAGTAATTTGCATGAGATCACATAGCTAATGAGTAATCTGTAGTAAATGGCTCCGCTGGAAGTGGGAGAAAGTTACTCCCTTTCACTTTATTTATCCTTTGGCATCGTACCTAAACATGAAACTTCTCAACTGATGACTGGTTTCTTCACTAAGGCTCTATTATTCACTCCTAAACTTTACAACTCACTCACTGAGGAGAGAGAAATGTATATGGAAATGATAACTTTGACAAACCATGTGCTAAATTCATGTGTAGATGATTGATATTCTAGCAAATATTTAAGGGACTTTTCTCAATGAAGATGAAGTCATCCTGTGTTGCATGAATGTTGTAGAGTTTATGATGAAGGGAAGTTCTAAGTTACACATACATGGCACTGATTACATAAAACACAGGAGAAAAGTTGAACATGTTTAAGTGTAAGGAAGATTATATATAAATCTAACCCAAACGAGGTGAAGATGACCAGGTATTAGATTTGCCACAGACAAGAGGCGACTAAACAAAATGGCTTTGCATATGTGACAGAGTCTTACTGAAACAAAGATTTCTGTGCTTGTGAGAATGCTTATGAATGTAAGAAAGTTAGAGGTATGAGGATAAAATTGTAAATAATGTGAGGGGGAGATGGTCCCATTTTTATGGTCAGTATTTCTCCATTATATTTAATAATTCAAGAAAAGGGAGTTTGAAAATTAGCCAAACATGAAATATATCCCACTAGATTTCAACAAGAGGAAAATAATTACATGCCTTCATATTCCTTCTTTTTCTCTGCCCGATAACTTTAAGATGTGGTCAGAGTTCCCCTGAGAACTCACACTCAAAGCCTGACATTGAACTACTGGTGAACACACAAATGAAAAGAGCTGAATAATTTATCACACACTGGTGACTGTGGACAGAGATGGCTAAAATAAACCAAATACAGACTTAACGATCAAGAAGAAAACAGCTGAAAATGTGGACTGCCACACCAAGCCACAAAGCTTAGGCTCTTCCTGCAGAGCTTGCCCCTGCCTCTTCCTCTCCCACAAATCGCAATCTGTACATCTCATTTGTGAATTTTAAGTAGGCCAATTAGGGATCAAACAGATGATCTCTTCATCGTCTTTTATAATAATGCTTGAGGTAACCGGTTCAAACATATATCTACATGGCACATATTTTCCTCTAAATCATCTTCCACATAGGTGAACAGAGTGGACCATGACAGGGCTTTTATGCCTCATTCCTCCCCTCAGCCACAAGTCATCGCAATTCTGACTGTAATGAGGTTACTCTGCATCTGTCTGTCACAAATAACCCAGTAACTACTAAATGGATTGCCATCAATCTTTCAATTAGGATGCATAACTTTATTAGCACAATATTTTTTGAACTGATTGTATTACTTTGAAAAAGAGCTTTCATTTATTTTGTCGTTTAGGGTCAAATGTGTACAATCACCAGGAGTGGGATAAATAATCATAACCGGCCTTGAATTTGTAGGCTGCAGACATGGAAAATAAGCTTTATAGGAATTTCCTACGTGAAATGACTATTAGTAGTAAACATTTAGGAGGTGCCACTGTAGGCATTGTTTTTGGTGACATGTTTATGCAACTTATTCTATTATGTGACTTTTAATTATGTTCTCAAAATCAGTGGTTAGTCAACCTAAATGGTAAGAGAACTTTGGGCAAATCATTATGGAATAAACATCTGATAAATATGTGTGTTAAAATAAGGTTATAGTTATGATAGGTCAAGCCTTTCTTATGGTTAAGTGATTTTATTTTCTACAGCCATACAATGATATGTTTAATGTCATGTAGGACACACTGTTGATGAAGCCCATTGCCCTCAGTGCCACTATCCAGTTTAGCTTGGTGAGCATCACGTTTCTTTCTCTGGTTAGTCTGTCTTTTCTTTTTTGGAGAGTAAGAACAGTGGATGCATCACAAAAAGCAATTAATAGAGAACAGGAGCAGGAATAACTATAATGTAATATAATTATAGTAGCCTACCTGAATAAAATATAAGGAATTAATAATACCACCCAGAATAGATGATACAGCTTATGGAAATGTTGAATGTTGCCATGATTTTTATTTTAGAGGTGAATGGATTCCTTTGATAAAAATTACCTGTACATACCTAAGCAGCAATTAAAGGTGAAATATAGACATACACATCTGACCATGACATTGTGCAGACAAACCACAGCTCCTATAGTTAACATGCTCTGTCCAGCAGCAGAGAAACCTGGCTTAAGTTCTATTATATTTTCATATTTCATTGCCAGT
Organism: Mus pahari; assembly: GCF_900095145.1. Classification (NCBI taxonomy): domain Eukaryota; kingdom Metazoa; phylum Chordata; class Mammalia; order Rodentia; family Muridae; genus Mus; species Mus pahari. The sequence goes on from NC_034601.1 coordinate 66,434,866, forward strand.
AAAAATATATGTAGAAATAATATAATCTTCTTGAATCTAAGAATTTATCAAAATTATTCTTAATTCTAATTGCAAGTAAAAGGGACAGCCTAAATAATACAAATACTGAGTTGCCAATCAAATTAATAACTAAACTAAAGTGAAAGAGTTGAAAGTCAATATCCCCTTTTTGAAAAGTGAATGTGATACCACACACACCTGTACTTTATTCCTCTTTATGTTATTTCACAACATGACCCATTCCTACAAGATCTTGAAGTATCAGAGCATGTCATGTCTGCCTTTAAGATCTCCTAAATGCACTCATACTGACTCCTGAGTGCTTCTCAAAAAGAAGAATCTGCTTGGCATTTGTGAACATGGCTACAATCTGATTCCATAAGTCAACGACAAACTCTCCTTCTGCCTGCCCAGCTGCTGACAGTCCCCAAGCACTGCTCCATCCTGCTTCATGGTTTGTATTTTCAGGAATGATCTTCCTTCTAGTTACACTTCATTTTCTTCCCTTTCAACTTTTCAAATTTGTTCAGGTAATTTTTTTTTCAATAAGGAGAACATCATTATCTAGGCAAGAGTATACACTTGGTCCAGATGTCCTAGATTCTATGACACTGCTTGTAACCACTTAAACTTAGAAGTTTTCAGAGATATAGGAACAGATGATCTCTACTTTTAGTCTAGTCTACAGCAAGGACATAGTACTTCCTCATGGGATTTTATATGAAGAAGGGGCAGAGGGAGACGACTCAATATTGAAGAACACTCGCTGTTCTTCCAGAGGATTAGAGATTGATCTGAACATGGATGTTCACAACTGTCTGAAACTCTAAGTCCCAAGGGATCTTCTGCCTTCTTCTGCCCTCTATGAGCATGTAAATAGACTTATATTCAGTCAAACACTCACTATTGAAGTGAGAATTATTAAAGCCTCAAAACATTTTAAAAGAAGGAACTTCGGGCGGTGGTGGCACACACTTTTAATCCCAGCACTCGGGAGGCAGAGGCAGGTGGATTTCTGAGTTCAAGGTCATCCTGGTCTATAAAGTAAGTTCCAGGACAGCCGGGGCTATACAGAGAAACCCTGTCTTTAAAAATCCAAAAAAATAAAAAAATAAAAGAAGGAACTTTCAATAACATAAAATATTAAAAAAATACAATCACAAAATAAAATCATTCTTAAAAGCACTGTGTACTTCTGAGGTCAAGCAAAAAATCAAAGAATATCTTACATTTCTGCCTTCACTTTTGTTAATGAAACTTATGGATATACATTTGTGAAGTATTCACAGGTTAACTGTGGAAGAAACCCTGGCTCACATACACAATTAAATATCTTCATTGTCTAATGCTTTTCAGAGTTCAGATCTTGTAAATGATTTTTCTTTTATATAAGAAATTTTTATTCTTTTATTTTATAAGAAANATTTGTCATAAAGTAAATATCACTCATCAAAATTATCCAAGTGCAAATTTCTAATGAAAATCTAGTCATTTTGAAATTGTGCATTTACCTAGAATTTTGAACTTTCAATAGAGTATATTTTTATGTCCTTATATATATTCCTCTAAAGGTAGTAATTCCATGATAAAAGTAGGACTAGTAGATCACTTCATTTTATGTAACCTGTTACAGTTTGTGATCATTGCTACATTCAGATCCTTGGCAATACTTTGTTCTTACTGTTATTTATTTCCAAAATTTTGTAGATTACACCTAGGGTTTACTGTGTGCCAATCTATACTGCTTCACTCAGCTGTACCCCAGCCCAAACTAAACAATATTTAAAGTCTTAATTCAGCCATTCCAAGCTTTTCTTGGAGTTCTTAGGGAAACTTGCATGTTGGAGGCAGTAAAATCAGCACATTGACACAAACACCACTGGGTGCAAGCAAAGACTAAAAGGTATTCAGTTTTAATTTTAAATCTATCAGGCATGCCTTGTCAACAATATGTCATTGGCCTGTCAGAATGAAAGAACACAAGACAAAACTCTTTTAATACTTCAGTGCTTACAATATTACCTCCATAACATACGTGGAATAGATCTGAGCTGGTAATCTTGGGGGAGGCATCGCAAATTCATTTTTTTTTATGTTGTCATCCCCATAAACAGAGATATTTCATTGGACATTCACTATGACTGTTCTCTTGGTATAGTAATGATATAATTTCCAACTATCTAGCTTTCTTCCTTCAAAACAGAGCTTATACATAAATTGCATGTAGTAATAGAATAAATAAGGAGCTTTTTGATTAACTATTTCAATCCTTATGAAGACAAAGGGACAATAAGAGATGTCATGACCCCAACACTTAGGGGTAAGCAATGTTTGCACATTTGTATAGCTGTCTGAATAGCTATCAAATTTCTACAGAGCTGAAAGAGGAAAGAGGCATCAATTGAATATTTAAAATCCAACAAAAAAGTAAATAAAACTGTAAATGTTTCACATAGCACAGTTTGGGAGCAGGATAACAGTTTCTGTCTTCTTGCACTCTACACATCGAGACCCACAGAACTTTCAGGTTCATAGTTATCTACTCCAGCCAAGAGAATGCACAAACCAGCACAATGACACCCACATGAAAACAGTTCTTGAATACTTACTTAACCTGATTTATCATTGTACATAAGACATCTTTTAAAAATAAACTCCTGGTCAAGAGAATGGTGTCACTCTCATGCGTGCAAATATAACACCCCAGTTGGGCCATTTCAACCTTCTGGACAAGATACCACCACTGGGAAATGTGGTATGACTTATGCCATGTAAGCAAATACATAAAGCAGCAATTTAATGAGAGAGCGTATTTTCTCATAACCTCAGCTGACAGCACAACCACACCCGTGCAAGCTTTGCGAGTCTACTCATTTTTGTAAAGTATTCAAACAAGTGTAACTTCCTTTTCCTCATTCTCAGCATCCTTTCTTTAACACCATTGTGTGTTTCCTTACTGTATCTCTAAAGCCTCTCCATCTACCCTGTATTTGACCATTGTGACAGAATAAATGGCTTATCATCGGTGTCTGTCCCTTAGTTTCAAAAAGTCAAAGATTCACATAGCTGTGACTGGCATAGATATAGTCCTGTGGTTCTCAGTCTTATGCTGAGTGGTAATACAGTTCCTAGTTTTGTGGTAATCCCCAACCATAAAATTACATTCATTGCTACTTAATAACTGTAATTTTGTTACCATTGTGAGCCAGAGGGTAAATATACCTACAAATTGAGATCCACTTTTGTGTTCAAATTACTATGCTCAAGTAGTAACAGATCATGTCAAATATAATGTCAATACTTGAACATATATTAAATTGATAGGATGATACATATCTACATTTTTATGCAATCAATTTTCCCAAATAGTGGTTAATAAAATGTACCTGGATTTGTATTTCTCAGAAGTATGTCAAACGATGGGGACTCTAGGTAAGAATCAACTTCAAAACCCAACACAATGAGCGCTTACTCAACTAAACATCCCAAGATGGCCAACGGATTCTTCTTAACTTTTAGTTTCATCTCTTGTCAACCCAGAGATAAGGGCAATGCACTTGGCAAAGTTAATTTCTCTCAGTTGATTTCCTGTTACTATGACAGTAGTTAGGCCATTGAGTCCTTGCAAGTGTTAAGGAGTTAAGTGGTTACAATTCTGCCCTTATTCATAAATTCACAAAATAAAGGCTATCTGAACTTCTATAGTTTGTATATTTACTACAGATTAAAATGTTTTACCATATCAATAGTTTTTAAGAGAGTATTATAATATGAATGGGTAAGAAGCATAATTCACTCTAATCTTTTAGCATGTACTTTAGAAATGTCTTAATTTGTTAGTATCCTTAATGCCCAGATCCTTTTAGATCAACAAAGTAATAAGTTGTTGAATCAATATCACAAACTTAAAGGTTTTCCCCTTTTATTTCAAATAATCCTCAGAAAGAGATATGTCTTCATTGGAACACATTGGGAAAATGTCACTGAAGACTCAGTTAAGCATGTTGTTTTATTCAAATCACTGATTACCATCATTGGAAACCAAAGAAAATACAATTCAGATATAAATATAAAGTGTCAATGGTTCCAAACTGTGATCCAATAAAATAATGATGAAACAACTGATACTTAAAAGGATCTATTGGAAATATAATACAAAGTGTAAGTCATTCAAAATTACTAATACAAATTGATTCAGGTACAATGCAGAAGGCTGTATGATAAAACTGCCTCTTCCTGAATTATATTTAAATTCACAAACTTGGCTCAGGTATAAAAAAAAAATCTACATGCCAAGATGAATTCTGTAGAATGTATAAACTGTCACAGGAGGCTTTAAAAATAGATTTTTCTGTATTCATATTTTTTCATTATCTTTTCAGACAAACTCACATAGCACTAAAATAAATCACATTGTTAAAGCTCTTTCAAGGCTCAAAAGCATGCACATGTATCAAATAGCTAATTTTTCAGTCTTCGTAGGTTAGCTGATGATTGGATCAATTTCTATGGAGAAGTTCGTGGTACTCTAACTTAACATGCTCCTTTATCAACAGAAACTTTGGCATACAGACAACTATACCAACATGGATTCTTATCTAGATCAATCCACCTTGACAAGAAAATTAGTATTTATGTTAATTGATTGAATCAAGTCATTTCATTACAAAGTGATATCTGTAATTATTCTGTTACTGTTACTTGTTTAATATATTAGTATCTAGACTGCTTTTGCCAGGTCATAGTCAACATTACCATTAGGAATGGCAAATGAAACGTACGATGATTTTTAAAAGAGGCAGTGGAGCAACGCAAAAGTACAAGCGAAGTTGGGTATCTAACATTTAACTTATGGAGAGCACCTATGACTGGAAAGGCCCAAAGGAAGAAGGACTAGTGCTGAGCATCGTTCCTGTCCATGGGTCTGCAGAGAAGTCCCAGGTGCACATTCTGCTGTGGGGAGACATGTTCCTCAGAGGAAACTGACGCACTGGCTTCTCTCTGACTCCACTTGAACCTTCCTATTCAACCTAGATCTGACTCTGGCCTCCCTCATATCTCATAGTCTCATCTGAACAGGTTTTTTTTTTTTTTTTTTTTTTTTTTTTGACATAAATTTCTAAATTGTAAAACGTACCATGAGATTGAGATTTATCTATGGATTTTGACAAGTTGTTCAATTAATATGGTCGAGTACTGAAGATATTCCACCAAGAAGGAAGACTTCTGCAAGAAAAAAATGCCAACTGCTGTACTCTCAGACATCCTCGCTCTATAAAAAGGTGATAAACTTTAACAGCATATAACACTCTTATTGATTTCATAAATAAATGGGAACTACAAAGCAAAAAATTTGTGGGTTTTTTTTTGCTAAAACTAGTAATATTTCTAGGTTTCTGTATAGAGTGATTTAAGAGAATATGTCAAAATATGCATTTGAAGTTTAGAATCCTCTTTCAGCTTCCTAAGCTTTTGTGGTAATTTATAAACATAAAATATGCTCATCACAAAATAAACTACTGTATTTTATGAAACAAAAAATGTAAAAGAGTCACACAAAATATTATAGATGAGAATAAAGATAGTTTACTACATTTAACAATTTATTAATTTCTCTAAAAATAGGAATTTCTTTGAAAAGTCAGAAACTCATCTAAATAAAAACTGCTAGTCTGAATAATATTGTTTGAAAACCTAATCACAATGTAATTTTATTTGGGGGTGGTACTTCAAAGTAGTAATATGAATACGATTATATTTTATATGTAATATTTTATATAATCATAATTATATTAGAATATGTCTCCATGTTAGATTAGCACTGGTAGGAGGCACCCATTCTTATTACTTAGAAGAACCATTCACCCAACAGTAAAAACAGAGAGGGCAAAAGGAATTTTAGAAATTTTATCTGGAATCTTGCACATAATATAAGATAAATAAAGCATATGATATCTGATTTGTGTTTTCAGTTTTGTGATTCAGTGACTTCAATGAACCAAACTATAAGGATCACAATGCTGTATTAAAATTTATTAAATTATTTAAATAGAGGAACAATGAGATGGTAAGTGGGTAAAGGCCCTTGCAACCCAGTGTGACAACCTGAGTTTAATACCCAGAAATATCATTTTAGACAGAGAGAACTAACCTCCTTAACTTGTCCTTTGAGTTCTATAAGTGGCCTCTGGCATGCATACACATACATACACACAAGTATACACACACACACACACACACACACACACACACACACACACACACTGTAATTAATTTCAAAGTTAAAATTTTAAATAGAGCAGTTAGAAATAGTCTTCTTTCTACATGCATTATTATTGCTATCATACTTCCAAGGAAGTATTTTTTTCTAATCCAAAAATAAACCTAGTAAAAAAATAATGAAACACACACACACACACACACACACACACACACACACTGAATAGTACAGTTTGGAGGTACCAGTTGCTTCTTCAGCGGGTTGAAAATGGTGGGTAGCACTCTGTGTGCTCAGATTTTCTAGTACAGGTGCAAAACTCATTTAATTTCTGCAGTCCGTCTTATTAATTCGGAGTAAAGTATTTCCAATATCCATCTCTGTGATCTCACAGGTAGCTGAGCATGTTATTGTCCAGGCAAATGTGTTATGAGTCCTCACATGATGAACTACATGGAGGCCAGATGTCACAGGGACTGAAATTGATAATCCATCAGTAATTTTCCATCTGTCGCAACAGCTCTGACCCATTGAACTAAATAAATATGTTTAATCACTGACTGGTCAACTTATCAAGTAACGTGGATGGCTAAGGGGAAGAACTTGTCAAGTGTGGGACAGATAAAGCAAGAACCATAGCTGTAGGCAAGAATATAGCAGCACCCTTTAGCCCCCATGCTTTCTATATAACTTGGGAAAACTGACATAAGTGGAAATTATACTAGGAAAGCAACTCAGTCTAAGGTGTTTAAACCAAAACCTTCTGTAACTTCTACCTCATCTATTCTGTTGTTTTGAACACCAGTTAATTATTCACGTCTTTCCTTTGGAACTCTAGTGTATAAAAGCAGGCTAATATTCAATGAAAGAAAACACATGTAATTCAGTAGAACAACTCAGGGTAGAACTCCATCATACATCCCAGAGTGGAAATGATAATTTGAAAATCAGTTTGGAAAATGTTCTCCTCTGGAAATGGCCTTCACTCATCATGTAGGAGGAGGTATTCAACATTGCTGAATATGGACGGTTACATGACAAGCCCATGCCTCACAAACATTAATCACGGTTAATGAGATAAAAGCTCTAGTCATCTGTGACACTGGGTAAGTGATAGATCAGCCATCTTTTCATTGACTGTGCCAACAGCTATGTGATTATAAAGGCCAATCATCACCCCTGACCAGGAGTGGGCCAAGCCAGGAGACTAGCTACATGACATTGAGCAGAACGGGGGTGATTTCTGCAGCAGGATTCATGGTGCTGCCTAAGGCACTTCGCCGGTGTTAAATTCTCTATGCCTCACTTTGCCACTGCCATGCACCAGCAGCTAAGGCTGAACACTTGTGAACTTGTTTATTCACACTTGTTTAATTCTCCTTCTATATACTGACTCACAGCCTGTGGGGTTAAGAAGATGGATGAGAAGAGCAAGGGCCATGATGGGGTCAGGGTCATGATGTCATTAGATCTCATTAAGTACATCACTCAAGACAACAGTCACTCCAAAGGTCAGAACATGTGAGGGTGCTGCTCTAGGTAAAAGAAGATGTGTTGAACAACGTGATCCAGTCCCTCTTTTCCACTGATGTTACATATGACAACAAACAATTTCTTCATGGCTACTATTATTCGAAATGCCATTTTATGGGAAAAAGTGGTTTTGAAGAATGAAGAATAAAATACCTTTAATTCTTCAGAAAGTATATGATTCATTTTAAAGGGGATCCATAAAAATTTGGTTAGTCCATGAACTACCATTGACCTTAATAATATATCCGGTAAAATTAGTAAGAAATTTTGAATGTGTTAGTTTGGTCTCTAACCATTTCATCTGGACTAGTAGTCACAAATATATAATAAAAAAGTGAACATTAACTTTTCCTGTAATAAGGCAGCAGCATTTATTATTATTATTTTTAATAATAATAATAATAATGATAATAATAATAATAAATAATATCATCATCCTACCATGTTATAAGCTAAGACTATTATGGAGGACTTCCACCATTGTAATTTGGAAGGATGAGGTTAATGATTAAAATATATCTATATCCAATGAGTTTAAAAATTAAAATATATCTATATTCAGAACATGTGTTAAAGCTAGGATTTGTGTTCTTTAAATGTTGCTTGAAGATATATTTTTAAAATGGGCTAAAAGCATCTGATTTGACTAAATACACTTGTTTATTTATATGTGAAGCATTTTCATCTTTTACTACAACATTAAACAAAACTGAATCAACTCCACAGAGTACCTATAACTATTAAGATTATAATGCTAATGATTACTAAAATCTAAGCTATAGAAAAATGGTACATAATTATGAAGATAAATTTAAGAATTTCCTCAACTTATTGTATTTATAAACCAGTAACTTGTATATAAATAGTAAAATAATGCAAAATAAATTATTTTTAAAAACTAATGTAAATATCCATAGAAAAGCAACCATATATAATATAACTAATATCAAATGTATTTGTTTTCTCTCAGACATATATTATTTGAAATAGTATAGAAAATTCTTGATGAAATCATACTTTTGAGTAGTTCTTTGATAAATAAAATGTATGAATTTTTACTAAGTAAAATTCAATATATAAGTCAAATAAATAGATTGAAAGTTAATGTTATTTTTATTTTGCTTTAGGAAAAAACAAAATAGAATTTAACCTATACTAGGAATTTATATCTATACATGTTATGCTTCACCAGACAAGAAATATTGGCTTAAGACATATATAATTTTTCAAAAAACAATTTACGTTAGACCTGCATGGGTGATTGAAAAAGAAAAATGACTTAATTCCATGGCCACAAGGTGAACAAGGGCTGTGCATACACGCACACATGAGTGGTTGATTCCTCAAAAGACATGTGAGATTAAGGGAAAAGCTCATTCTATTCATGACATTATCAATTGTTGTCAACTAGAGTTCACAAGGAGAAATACTGAAAAAGAAAAGAAATAGTATCCAAATAAACAGCAGTGTTTTTTTTTTCTTTTTTATTAGATATTTTCTTCATTTACATTTCAAATGCTATCCCCAAAGCCCTTTATACCTGCCCCCTGCCCTGCTCCTCAACCCACCCACTCCTGCTTCCTGGCCCTGGCATTCCTCTGTACCTGGGAATATGATCTTCACAAGACCAAGGGCCTCTCTTCCCATTGATGGCCAACTAGGCCATCTTCTGCTACATATGCAGCTAGAGGCACAGCTCCGAGGTTACCGGTTAGTTCATATTATTGTTCCTCCTAAAGGAACATATTTTGACAAAAGACAGATATAAGTGAAATTTGTTCCTTCATTAGGGGCCTTGTGTTTCATCCAATAGATGAC